>NC_053147.1:46998013-47149013 GCF_016808335.1 Panicum virgatum | reverse complement strand
GCCCATTTTGAACTGAGTGTTGTAACGCAACAAACTGTCCCAAATGCACCCAAATAGTACGAAATGCAACGAAACATGAGGTTAGGGCCTAATGGGGTGGATCGAGTGGTTTGTTGTGAAAAATTCCGACACGACTTCATGGCCCAAAGTTTTGCACCACTTCAGCCCGTTTTGCACCGAGTTTTGTAAGGTAACCAAATGGTACCAAATGCACCCAAATAGTACAAAACACACCAAAACATGAGTTTAGAGTCCAATGGGGTGGATCGGGTGCGTTCGTTGCCAAAAATTTCGACGTGACTTCGTGGCACGAAATTTTGCACAAGTTTGGCCCATTTTGAACTGAGTGTTGTAACGCAACAAACTGTCCCAAATGCACCCAAATAGTACGAAATGCAACGAAACATGAGGTTAGGGCCTAATGGGGTGGATCGAGTGGTTTGTTGTGAAAAATTCCGACACGACTTCATGGCCCAAAGTTTTGCACCACTTCAGCCCGTTTTGCACCGAGTTTTGTAAGGTAACCAAATGGTACCAAATGCACCCAAATAGTACAAAACACACCAAAACATGAGTTTAGAGTCCAATGGGGTGGATCGGGTGCGTTCGTTGCCAAAAATTTCGACGTGACTTCGTGGCACGAAATTTTGCACAAGTTTGGCCCATTTTGAACTGAGTGTTGTAACGCAACAAACTGTCCCAAATGCACCCAAATAGTACGAAATGCAACGAAACATGAGGTTAGGGCCTAATGGGGTGGATCGAGTGGTTTGTTGTGAAAAATTCCGACACGACTTCATGGCCCAAAGTTTTGCACCACTTCAGCCCGTTTTGCACCGAGTTTTGTAAGGTAACCAAATGGTACCAAATGCACCCAAATAGTACAAAACACACCAAAACATGAGTTTAGAGTCCAATGGGGTGGATCGGGTGCGTTCGTTGCCAAAAATTTCGACGTGACTTCGTGGCACGAAATTTTGCACAAGTTTGGCCCATTTTGAACTGAGTGTTGTAACGCAACAAACTGTCCCAAATGCACCCAAATAGTACGAAATGCAACGAAACATGAGGTTAGGGCCTAATGGGGTGGATCGAGTGGTTTGTTGTGAAAAATTCCGACACGACTTCATGGCCCAAAGTTTTGCACCACTTCAGCCCGTTTTGCACCGAGTTTTGTAAGGTAACCAAATGGTACCAAATGCACCCAAATAGTACAAAACACACCAAAACATGAGTTTAGAGTCCAATGGGGTGGATCGGGTGCGTTCGTTGCCAAAAATTTCGACGTGACTTCGTGGCACGAAATTTTGCACAAGTTTGGCCCATTTTGAACTGAGTGTTGTAACGCAACAAACTGTCCCAAATGCACCCAAATAGTACGAAATGCAACGAAACATGAGGTTAGGGCCTAATGGGGTGGATCGAGTGGTTTGTTGTGAAAAATTCCGACACGACTTCATGGCCCAAAGTTTTGCACCACTTCAGCCCGTTTTGCACCGAGTTTTGTAAGGTAACCAAATGGTACCAAATGCACCCAAATAGTACAAAACACACCAAAACATGAGTTTAGAGTCCAATGGGGTGGATCGGGTGCGTTCGTTGCCAAAAATTTCGACGTGACTTCGTGGCACGAAATTTTGCACAAGTTTGGCCCATTTTGAACTGAGTGTTGTAACGCAACAAACTGTCCCAAATGCACCCAAATAGTACGAAATGCAACGAAACATGAGGTTAGGGCCTAATGGGGTGGATCGAGTGGTTTGTTGTGAAAAATTCCGACACGACTTCATGGCCCAAAGTTTTGCACCACTTCAGCCCGTTTTGCACCGAGTTTTGTAAGGTAACCAAATGGTACCAAATGCACCCAAATAGTACAAAACACACCAAAACATGAGTTTAGAGTCCAATGGGGTGGATCGGGTGCGTTCGTTGCCAAAAATTTCGACGTGACTTCGTGGCACGAAATTTTGCACAAGTTTGGCCCATTTTGAACTGAGTGTTGTAACGCAACAAACTGTCCCAAATGCACCCAAATAGTACGAAATGCAACGAAACATGAGGTTAGGGCCTAATGGGGTGGATCGAGTGGTTTGTTGTGAAAAATTCCGACACGACTTCATGGCCCAAAGTTTTGCACCACTTCAGCCCGTTTTGCACCGAGTTTTGTAAGGTAACCAAATGGTACCAAATGCACCCAAATAGTACAAAACACACCAAAACATGAGTTTAGAGTCCAATGGGGTGGATCGGGTGCGTTCGTTGCCAAAAATTTCGACGTGACTTCGTGGCACGAAATTTTGCACAAGTTTGGCCCATTTTGAACTGAGTGTTGTAACGCAACAAACTGTCCCAAATGCACCCAAATAGTACGAAATGCAACGAAACATGAGGTTAGGGCCTAATGGGGTGGATCGAGTGGTTTGTTGTGAAAAATTCCGACACGACTTCATGGCCCAAAGTTTTGCACCACTTCAGCCCGTTTTGCACCGAGTTTTGTAAGGTAACCAAATGGTACCAAATGCACCCAAATAGTACAAAACACACCAAAACATGAGTTTAGAGTCCAATGGGGTGGATCGGGTGCGTTCGTTGCCAAAAATTTCGACGTGACTTCGTGGCACGAAATTTTGCACAAGTTTGGCCCATTTTGAACTGAGTGTTGTAACGCAACAAACTGTCCCAAATGCACCCAAATAGTACGAAATGCAACGAAACATGAGGTTAGGGCCTAATGGGGTGGATCGAGTGGTTTGTTGTGAAAAATTCCGACACGACTTCATGGCCCAAAGTTTTGCACCACTTCAGCCCGTTTTGCACCGAGTTTTGTAAGGTAACCAAATGGTACCAAATGCACCCAAATAGTACAAAACACACCAAAACATGAGTTTAGAGTCCAATGGGGTGGATCGGGTGCGTTCGTTGCCAAAAATTTCGACGTGACTTCGTGGCACGAAATTTTGCACAAGTTTGGCCCATTTTGAACTGAGTGTTGTAACGCAACAAACTGTCCCAAATGCACCCAAATAGTACGAAATGCAACGAAACATGAGGTTAGGGCCTAATGGGGTGGATCGAGTGGTTTGTTGTGAAAAATTCCGACACGACTTCATGGCCCAAAGTTTTGCACCACTTCAGCCCGTTTTGCACCGAGTTTTGTAAGGTAACCAAATGGTACCAAATGCACCCAAATAGTACAAAACACACCAAAACATGAGTTTAGAGTCCAATGGGGTGGATCGGGTGCGTTCGTTGCCAAAAATTTCGACGTGACTTCGTGGCACGAAATTTTGCACAAGTTTGGCCCATTTTGAACTGAGTGTTGTAACGCAACAAACTGTCCCAAATGCACCCAAATAGTACGAAATGCAACGAAACATGAGGTTAGGGCCTAATGGGGTGGATCGAGTGGTTTGTTGTGAAAAATTCCGACACGACTTCATGGCCCAAAGTTTTGCACCACTTCAGCCCGTTTTGCACCGAGTTTTGTAAGGTAACCAAATGGTACCAAATGCACCCAAATAGTACAAAACACACCAAAACATGAGTTTAGAGTCCAATGGGGTGGATCGGGTGCGTTCGTTGCCAAAAATTTCGACGTGACTTCGTGGCACGAAATTTTGCACAAGTTTGGCCCATTTTGAACTGAGTGTTGTAACGCAACAAACTGTCCCAAATGCACCCAAATAGTACGAAATGCAACGAAACATGAGGTTAGGGCCTAATGGGGTGGATCGAGTGGTTTGTTGTGAAAAATTCCGACACGACTTCATGGCCCAAAGTTTTGCACCACTTCAGCCCGTTTTGCACCGAGTTTTGTAAGGTAACCAAATGGTACCAAATGCACCCAAATAGTACAAAACACACCAAAACATGAGTTTAGAGTCCAATGGGGTGGATCGGGTGCGTTCGTTGCCAAAAATTTCGACGTGACTTCGTGGCACGAAATTTTGCACAAGTTTGGCCCATTTTGAACTGAGTGTTGTAACGCAACAAACTGTCCCAAATGCACCCAAATAGTACGAAATGCAACGAAACATGAGGTTAGGGCCTAATGGGGTGGATCGAGTGGTTTGTTGTGAAAAATTCCGACACGACTTCATGGCCCAAAGTTTTGCACCACTTCAGCCCGTTTTGCACCGAGTTTTGTAAGGTAACCAAATGGTACCAAATGCACCCAAATAGTACAAAACACACCAAAACATGAGTTTAGAGTCCAATGGGGTGGATCGGGTGCGTTCGTTGCCAAAAATTTCGACGTGACTTCGTGGCACGAAATTTTGCACAAGTTTGGCCCATTTTGAACTGAGTGTTGTAACGCAACAAACTGTCCCAAATGCACCCAAATAGTACGAAATGCAACGAAACATGAGGTTAGGGCCTAATGGGGTGGATCGAGTGGTTTGTTGTGAAAAATTCCGACACGACTTCATGGCCCAAAGTTTTGCACCACTTCAGCCCGTTTTGCACCGAGTTTTGTAAGGTAACCAAATGGTACCAAATGCACCCAAATAGTACAAAACACACCAAAACATGAGTTTAGAGTCCAATGGGGTGGATCGGGTGCGTTCGTTGCCAAAAATTTCGACGTGACTTCGTGGCACGAAATTTTGCACAAGTTTGGCCCATTTTGAACTGAGTGTTGTAACGCAACAAACTGTCCCAAATGCACCCAAATAGTACGAAATGCAACGAAACATGAGGTTAGGGCCTAATGGGGTGGATCGAGTGGTTTGTTGTGAAAAATTCCGACACGACTTCATGGCCCAAAGTTTTGCACCACTTCAGCCCGTTTTGCACCGAGTTTTGTAAGGTAACCAAATGGTACCAAATGCACCCAAATAGTACAAAACACACCAAAACATGAGTTTAGAGTCCAATGGGGTGGATCGGGTGCGTTCGTTGCCAAAAATTTCGACGTGACTTCGTGGCACGAAATTTTGCACAAGTTTGGCCCATTTTGAACTGAGTGTTGTAACGCAACAAACTGTCCCAAATGCACCCAAATAGTACGAAATGCAACGAAACATGAGGTTAGGGCCTAATGGGGTGGATCGAGTGGTTTGTTGTGAAAAATTCCGACACGACTTCATGGCCCAAAGTTTTGCACCACTTCAGCCCGTTTTGCACCGAGTTTTGTAAGGTAACCAAATGGTACCAAATGCACCCAAATAGTACAAAACACACCAAAACATGAGTTTAGAGTCCAATGGGGTGGATCGGGTGCGTTCGTTGCCAAAAATTTCGACGTGACTTCGTGGCACGAAATTTTGCACAAGTTTGGCCCATTTTGAACTGAGTGTTGTAACGCAACAAACTGTCCCAAATGCACCCAAATAGTACGAAATGCAACGAAACATGAGGTTAGGGCCTAATGGGGTGGATCGAGTGGTTTGTTGTGAAAAATTCCGACACGACTTCATGGCCCAAAGTTTTGCACCACTTCAGCCCGTTTTGCACCGAGTTTTGTAAGGTAACCAAATGGTACCAAATGCACCCAAATAGTACAAAACACACCAAAACATGAGTTTAGAGTCCAATGGGGTGGATCGGGTGCGTTCGTTGCCAAAAATTTCGACGTGACTTCGTGGCACGAAATTTTGCACAAGTTTGGCCCATTTTGAACTGAGTGTTGTAACGCAACAAACTGTCCCAAATGCACCCAAATAGTACGAAATGCAACGAAACATGAGGTTAGGGCCTAATGGGGTGGATCGAGTGGTTTGTTGTGAAAAATTCCGACACGACTTCATGGCCCAAAGTTTTGCACCACTTCAGCCCGTTTTGCACCGAGTTTTGTAAGGTAACCAAATGGTACCAAATGCACCCAAATAGTACAAAACACACCAAAACATGAGTTTAGAGTCCAATGGGGTGGATCGGGTGCGTTCGTTGCCAAAAATTTCGACGTGACTTCGTGGCACGAAATTTTGCACAAGTTTGGCCCATTTTGAACTGAGTGTTGTAACGCAACAAACTGTCCCAAATGCACCCAAATAGTACGAAATGCAACGAAACATGAGGTTAGGGCCTAATGGGGTGGATCGAGTGGTTTGTTGTGAAAAATTCCGACACGACTTCATGGCCCAAAGTTTTGCACCACTTCAGCCCGTTTTGCACCGAGTTTTGTAAGGTAACCAAATGGTACCAAATGCACCCAAATAGTACAAAACACACCAAAACATGAGTTTAGAGTCCAATGGGGTGGATCGGGTGCGTTCGTTGCCAAAAATTTCGACGTGACTTCGTGGCACGAAATTTTGCACAAGTTTGGCCCATTTTGAACTGAGTGTTGTAACGCAACAAACTGTCCCAAATGCACCCAAATAGTACGAAATGCAACGAAACATGAGGTTAGGGCCTAATGGGGTGGATCGAGTGGTTTGTTGTGAAAAATTCCGACACGACTTCATGGCCCAAAGTTTTGCACCACTTCAGCCCGTTTTGCACCGAGTTTTGTAAGGTAACCAAATGGTACCAAATGCACCCAAATAGTACAAAACACACCAAAACATGAGTTTAGAGTCCAATGGGGTGGATCGGGTGCGTTCGTTGCCAAAAATTTCGACGTGACTTCGTGGCACGAAATTTTGCACAAGTTTGGCCCATTTTGAACTGAGTGTTGTAACGCAACAAACTGTCCCAAATGCACCCAAATAGTACGAAATGCAACGAAACATGAGGTTAGGGCCTAATGGGGTGGATCGAGTGGTTTGTTGTGAAAAATTCCGACACGACTTCATGGCCCAAAGTTTTGCACCACTTCAGCCCGTTTTGCACCGAGTTTTGTAAGGTAACCAAATGGTACCAAATGCACCCAAATAGTACAAAACACACCAAAACATGAGTTTAGAGTCCAATGGGGTGGATCGGGTGCGTTCGTTGCCAAAAATTTCGACGTGACTTCGTGGCACGAAATTTTGCACAAGTTTGGCCCATTTTGAACTGAGTGTTGTAACGCAACAAACTGTCCCAAATGCACCCAAATAGTACGAAATGCAACGAAACATGAGGTTAGGGCCTAATGGGGTGGATCGAGTGGTTTGTTGTGAAAAATTCCGACACGACTTCATGGCCCAAAGTTTTGCACCACTTCAGCCCGTTTTGCACCGAGTTTTGTAAGGTAACCAAATGGTACCAAATGCACCCAAATAGTACAAAACACACCAAAACATGAGTTTAGAGTCCAATGGGGTGGATCGGGTGCGTTCGTTGCCAAAAATTTCGACGTGACTTCGTGGCACGAAATTTTGCACAAGTTTGGCCCATTTTGAACTGAGTGTTGTAACGCAACAAACTGTCCCAAATGCACCCAAATAGTACGAAATGCAACGAAACATGAGGTTAGGGCCTAATGGGGTGGATCGAGTGGTTTGTTGTGAAAAATTCCGACACGACTTCATGGCCCAAAGTTTTGCACCACTTCAGCCCGTTTTGCACCGAGTTTTGTAAGGTAACCAAATGGTACCAAATGCACCCAAATAGTACAAAACACACCAAAACATGAGTTTAGAGTCCAATGGGGTGGATCGGGTGCGTTCGTTGCCAAAAATTTCGACGTGACTTCGTGGCACGAAATTTTGCACAAGTTTGGCCCATTTTGAACTGAGTGTTGTAACGCAACAAACTGTCCCAAATGCACCCAAATAGTACGAAATGCAACGAAACATGAGGTTAGGGCCTAATGGGGTGGATCGAGTGGTTTGTTGTGAAAAATTCCGACACGACTTCATGGCCCAAAGTTTTGCACCACTTCAGCCCGTTTTGCACCGAGTTTTGTAAGGTAACCAAATGGTACCAAATGCACCCAAATAGTACAAAACACACCAAAACATGAGTTTAGAGTCCAATGGGGTGGATCGGGTGCGTTCGTTGCCAAAAATTTCGACGTGACTTCGTGGCACGAAATTTTGCACAAGTTTGGCCCATTTTGAACTGAGTGTTGTAACGCAACAAACTGTCCCAAATGCACCCAAATAGTACGAAATGCAACGAAACATGAGGTTAGGGCCTAATGGGGTGGATCGAGTGGTTTGTTGTGAAAAATTCCGACACGACTTCATGGCCCAAAGTTTTGCACCACTTCAGCCCGTTTTGCACCGAGTTTTGTAAGGTAACCAAATGGTACCAAATGCACCCAAATAGTACAAAACACACCAAAACATGAGTTTAGAGTCCAATGGGGTGGATCGGGTGCGTTCGTTGCCAAAAATTTCGACGTGACTTCGTGGCACGAAATTTTGCACAAGTTTGGCCCATTTTGAACTGAGTGTTGTAACGCAACAAACTGTCCCAAATGCACCCAAATAGTACGAAATGCAACGAAACATGAGGTTAGGGCCTAATGGGGTGGATCGAGTGGTTTGTTGTGAAAAATTCCGACACGACTTCATGGCCCAAAGTTTTGCACCACTTCAGCCCGTTTTGCACCGAGTTTTGTAAGGTAACCAAATGGTACCAAATGCACCCAAATAGTACAAAACACACCAAAACATGAGTTTAGAGTCCAATGGGGTGGATCGGGTGCGTTCGTTGCCAAAAATTTCGACGTGACTTCGTGGCACGAAATTTTGCACAAGTTTGGCCCATTTTGAACTGAGTGTTGTAACGCAACAAACTGTCCCAAATGCACCCAAATAGTACGAAATGCAACGAAACATGAGGTTAGGGCCTAATGGGGTGGATCGAGTGGTTTGTTGTGAAAAATTCCGACACGACTTCATGGCCCAAACTTTTGCACCACTTCAGCCCGTTTTGCACCGAGTTTTGTAAGGTAACCAAATGGTACCAAATGCACCCAAATAGTACAAAACACACCAAAACATGAGTTTAGAGTCCAATGGGGTGGATCGGGTGCAGTTCGTTGCCAAAAATTTCGACGTGACTTCGTGGCACGAAATTTTGCACAAGTTTGGCCCATTTTGAACTGAGTGTTGTAACGCAACAAACTGTCCCAAATGCACCCAAATAGTACGAAATGCAACGAAACATGAGGTTAGGGCCTAATGGGGTGGATCGAGTGGTTTGTTGTGAAAAATTCCGACACGACTTCATGACACAAAGTTTTGCACCACTTCAGCCCGTTTTGCACCGAGTTTTGTAAGGTAACCAAATGGTACCAAATGCACCCAAATAGTACAAAACGCAACCAAAACATGAGTTTAGAGTCCAATGGGGTGGATCGGGTGCGTTCGTTGCCAAAAATTTCGACGTGACTTCGTGGCACGAAATATTGCACAAGTTTGGCCCATTTTGAACTGAGTGTTGTAACGCAACAAACTGTCCCAAATGCACCCAAATAGTACGAAATGCAACTGAAACTTGAGGTTAGGGCCTAATGGGGTGGATCGAGTGGTTTGTTGTGAAAAATTCCGACACGACTTCATGACACAAAGTTTTACACCACTTTAGCCCGTTTTGCACCGAGTTTTGTAAGGTAACCAAATGGTACCAAATGCACCCAAATAGTACAAAACACACCAAAACATGAGTTTAGAGTCCAATGGGGTGGATCGGGTGCGTTCGTTGCCAAAAATTTCGACGTGACTTCGTGGCACGAAATTTTGCACAAGTTTGGCCCATTTTGAACTGAGTGTTGTAACGCAACAAACTGTCCCAAATGCACCCAAATAGTACGAAATGCAACGAAACATGAGGTTAGGGCCTAATGGGGTGGATCGAGTGGTTTGTTGTGAAAAATTCCGACACGACTTCATGGCCCAAACTTTTGCACCACTTCAGCCCGTTTTGCACCGAGTTTTGTAAGGTAACCAAATGGTACCAAATGCACCCAAATGGTACAAAACACACCAAAACATGAGTTTAGAGTCCAATGGGGTGGATCGGGTGCGTTCATTGCCAAAAATTTCGACGTGACTTCGTGGCACGAAAGTTTGCACAAGTTTGGCCCATTTTGAACTGAGTGTTGTAACGCAACAAACTGTCCCAAATGCACCCAAATAGTACAAAATGCAACGAAACATGAGGTTAGGGCCTAATGGGGTGGATCGAGTGGTTTGTTGTGAAAAATTCCGACACGACTTCATGGCCCAAAGTTTTGCACCACTTCAGCCCGTTTTGCACCGAGTTTTGTAAGGTAACCAAATGGTACCAAATGCACCCAAATAGTACAAAACACACCAAAACATGAGTTTAGAGTCCAATGGGGTGGATCGGGTACGTTCGTTGCCAAAAATTTCGACGTGACTTCGTGGCACGAAAGTTTGCACAAGTTTGGCCCATTTTGAACTGAGTGTTGTAATGCAACAAACTGTCCCAAATGCACCGAAATAGTACGAAATGCAACGAAACATGAGGTTAGGGCCTAATGGGGTGGATCGAGTGGTTTGTTGTGAAAAATTCCGACACGACTTCAGGACACAAAGTTTTGCACCACTTCAGAACACAAAAACTTGAGTTTAGAGTCCAATTGAGTGGTTCGGGTGCGTTCGTTACGAAAAATCCCGACGCGTCTTCGTGGCATGAACTTTTGCACAAGGTTGGCCCATTTTGCACTAAGTGTTGTAATGCAACCAAACTCGCCCAAATGCACCCAAATAGTACGAAACGCACCGAAACATGATGTTAGGGTCCAATGGGGTGGATCGAGTGGCTTGTTGTGAAAAATTACGACACGACTTCATGGCACAAACTTTTGTACCACTTCGGCCCATTTTGCGCCGTTTTGTAAGGCAACCAAATGGTCCAAAATGCACCCAAATAGTATGAAACGCACCAAAACAAGAGTTTACATCCTAATGGGGTCAATCCGGTGTGTTCATTGCGAAAAATTACGACATGACTTCGTGACACAAACTTTTGTACCAGTTCGGCCCGTTTTGCACTCAATTTTGTTAGGCAACCAAACGGTCCCAAATCCATCCAAATAGTACAAAACATAGCAAAACATGAGTTTAGAGTGCCATGGGGTGGATCGGGTCCGTTCGTTGTGCAAAATCCCGACGCGACTTCGTGGCATGAACTTTTGCACAAGGTTGGCCCATTTTGCACTAAGTGTTGTAATGCAACCAAACTCGCCCAAATGCACCCAAATAGTACGAAATGCACCAAAACATGATGTTAGGGTCCAATGGGGTGGATTGAGTGGTTTGTTGTGAAAAATTACGACACGACTTCATGGCATAAACTTTTGTACCACATCGGCCCGTTTTGCGCCAAGTTTTGTAAATCAACCAAATGGTACCAAATGCACCCAAATAGTACGAAATGCACCAAAACAAGAGTTTATGTCCTAACAGGGTCAATCCGGTGTGTTCATTGCGAAAAATTACGACATGACTTCGTGACACGAACTTTTGTACCAGTTCGGCCCATTTTGCACTCAGTTTTGTAAGGCAACCAAATGGTCCCAAATGCATCCAAATAGTACAAAACACAACAAAACATGAGTTTAGAGTCCCAAGGGGTGGATCGGGTGCATTCGTTGTGAAAAATTCCGACACGACTTTGTGGCTCGAACTTTTGCACCAGTTTGGCCCGTTTTGCATTGAGTTTTGTAACGCAACCGAACGGTCCCAAATGCACAAAAATAGTGTGAAACATTATGAAACATGAGTTTTGAGTCCAATGGGGTGGATTGGGTGCGTTCGTTGCGAAAAATTCTGACACGACGTCATGGAATGAACTTTTGCACAAGGTTGGCCCATTTTGCACTGAGTGTTGTAATGCAACCAAACTCTCCCAAATGTACCCAAATGGTACGAAACGCACCGAAACATGACGTTAGGGTCCAATGGGGTGGATCGAGTTGTTTGTTATGAAAAATTACGGCACGACTTCGTGGCACAAACTTTTGTAACCACTTCGTTCCGTTTTGCGCCGAGTTTTGTAAGGCAACCAAATTGTACCAAATGCACCCAAATAGTATGAAACGCACCAAAACATGAGTTTACGTCCTAACGGGGTCAATCCAGTGTGTTCGTTGCGAAAAATTACGACATGACTTCGTGACACGAACTTTTGCACCAGTTCGGCCCGTTTTGCACTGAGTTTTGTAAGGCAACCAAACGGTCCCAAATGCATCCAAATAGTACAAAACACACCAAAACATGAGTTTTGGGTCCAATGGGGTGGATCGGGTGCGTTCGTTGAGAAAAATTCTGACATGACGTCATGGAATGAACTTTTGCACAAGGTTGGCCATTTTGCACTAAGTGTTGTAATGTAACTAAACTCTCCCAAATGTACCCAAATAGTACGAAATGTAGCGAAACATGTTGTTAGGGTCCAATGGGGTAGATCGAGTTGTTTGTTGTGAAAAATTACGACACGACTTCGTGGCACAAACTTTTGTACCACTTCGGCCCGTTTTGCGCCATGTTTTGTAAGGCAACCAAATGGAACCAAATGCACCCAAATAGTACGAAACGCACCAAAACATGAGTTTACATCCTAAAGGGGTCAATCCGGTGTGTTCATTACGAAAAATTACGACATGACTTCGTGACACGAACTTTTGCACTAGTTCGGCCCATTTTGCAATGAGTTTTGTAAGGCAACCAAACAGTCCCAAATGCATCCAAATAGTACAAAACACACAAAAACTTGAGTTTAGAGTCCAATTGAGTGGTTCGGGTGCGTTCGTTACGAAAAATTCCGACGCGACTTCGTGGCATGAACTTTTGCACCAGGTTGGCCCATTTTGCACTGAGTGTTGTAATGCAACCAAACTCGCTCAAATGCACCCAAATAATACGAAACGCACCGAAACATGATGTTATGGTCCAATGGGGTGGATCGAGTGGTTTCTTTTGAAAAATTACTACACGACTTGATGGCACAAACTTTTTTACCACTTCGGCCCGTTTTGCGCCGAGTTTTGTAAGGCAACCAAATGGTACCAAATGCACCCAAATAGTACGAAACGCACCAAAAAATGAGTTTACATCCTAACGGGGTCATTCTGGTGTGTTTGTTGCGAAAAATTACGACATGACTTCGTGGCACGAACTTTTGTACCAGTTCGGCCCGTTTTGCACTGAGTTTTGTAAGGCAACCAAACGGTCCCAAATGCATCCAAATAGTACAAAACACACCAAAACATGAGTTTAGAGTCCAATGGAGTGGATCGGGTGCGTTCGTTACAAAAAATTCCGACGCGACTTCGTTTAACACCAGGTTGGCCCATTTTGCATTGAGTGTTGTAATGCAAACAAGCTCGCCCAAATGCATCCAAATAGTACGAAACGCAACGAAACATGATGTTAGGGTCCAATGGGGTGGATCGAGTGGTTTGTTGTGAAAAATTACGACACGACTTCATGGCACAAACTTTTGTACCACTTCGGCCCGTTTTGCGCCGAGATTTGTAAGGCAACCAAATGGTACCAAATGCACCCAAATAGTACAAAACGCACCAAAACATGAGTTTACATCCTAACGGGGTCAATCCATTGTGTTCATTACGAAAAATTACGACATGACTTCGTGACACGAACTTTTGCACCAGTTCGGCCCGTTTTGCAATGAGTTTTGTAAGGCAACCAAATGGTCCCAAATGCATCCAAATAGTACAAAACACACCAAAGCATGAGGTTAGAGTCCAATGGAGTGGTTCGGGTGTGTTCGTTACGAAAAATTCCGACGCGACATCGTGGCACAAACTTTTGCACCTGGTTGGCCCATTTTGCACTGAGTGTAGTAATGCAACCAAACTCGCCCAAATGCACCCAAATAGTACGAAACGCACCGAAACATGATGCTAGGGTCCAATGGGGGTGGATCGAGTGGTTTGTTGTGAAAAATTACGACACGACTTCATGGCACAAACTTTTGTACCACTTCGGCCCGTTTTGCGCCGAGTTTTGTAAGGCAACCAAATGGTACCAAATGCACCCAAATAGTACGAAATGCACCAAAACATGAGTTTACGTCCTAACGGGGTCAATCCGGTGTGTTCATTGCAAAAAATTACGACATGACTTGGCGACACGAACTTTTGTACCAGTTCGGCCCGTTTTGCACTCAGTTTTGTAAGGCAACCAAACGGTCCCAAATGCATCCAAATAGTACAAAACACAACAAAACATGAGTTTAGAGTCCCATGGGGTGGATCGGGTGCGTTCGTTGTGAAAAATTCCGACGCGACTTCGTGGCACGAACTTTTGCACAAGTTTGGCCCGTTTTGCATTGAGTTTTGTAACGCAACCGAACGGTCCCAAATGCTCAAAAATAGTATGAAACATTATAAAACATGAGTTTTGGGTCCAATGGGGTGGATCGAGTTGTTTGTTATGAAAAATTACGGCACGATTTCATGGCACAAACTTTTGTACCACTTCGGCCCATTTTGCGCCGAGTTTTGTAAGGCAACCAAATGGTACCAAATACACCCAAATAGTATGAAATGCACCAAAACATGAGTTTACATCCTAACGGGGTCAATCCGGTGTGTTTGTTGCGAAAAATTACGACATGACTTCGTGACACGAACTTTTGTACCAGCTCGGCCCGTTTTGCACTCAGTTTCGTAAGGCAACCAAACGGTCCCAAATGCATCCAAATAGTACAAAACACAACAAAACATGAGTTTAGAGTCCCATGGGGTGGATCGGGTGCGTTCGTTGTGAAAAATTCCGAAGCGACTTCGTGGCACGAACTTTTGCACCAGTTTGGCCCGTTTTGCATTGAGTTTTGTAACGCAACCGAACGGTCCCAAATGCACAAAAAAAGTATGAAACATTATGAAACATGAGTTTTGGGTCCAATAGGGTGGGTTGGGTGCGTTCTTTGCGAAAAATTCTGACACGACGTCATGGAATGAACTTTTGCACAAGGTTGGCCCATTTTGCCCTGAGTGTTGTAATGCATCTAAACTCTCCCAAATGTACCCAAATAGTACGAAACGCACCGAAACATGATGTTAGGGTTAAATGGGATGGATCGAGTTGTTTGTTATGAAAAATTATGGCACGACTTCATGGCACAAACTTTTGTACCACTTCGACCCGTTTTGCGCCGAGTTTTGTAAGGCAACTAAATGGTACCCAATGCACCCAAATAGTCTGAAACGCACCAAGACATGTGTTTACGTCCTAACGGGGTCAATCCGGTGTGTTTGTTGCAAAAAATTACGACATGACTTCGTGACACAAACTTTTGCACCAGTTCGCCCTGTTTTGCACTGAGTTTTGTAAGGCAACCAAACGGTCCCAAATGCATCCAAATAGTACAAAACACACCAAAACATGAGTTTAGAATCCAATGGAGTGGATCGGGTGCGTTCATTACGAAAAATTCCGACGCCACTTCGTGGCACGAACTTTTGCGTCAGGTTGGCCCATTTTGCACTGAGTGTTGTAATGCAACCAAACTCGCCCAAATGCATCCAAATAGTACAAAACGCAACGAAACATGATTTTAGGGTCCAATGGGGTGGATCGAGTGGTTTGTTGTGAAAAATTACGACACGACTTCATGGCACAAACTTTTGTACCACTTCGGTCCATTTTGCGCCGAGTTTTGTAAGGCAACCAAATGGTACCAAATGCACCGAAATAGTACGAAACGCACCAAAAATAAGTTTACGTCCTAACGGGGTCAATCCGGTGTGTTCATTACAAAAAATTACGACATGACTTTGTGACACGAACTTTTGCACCAGTTCGGCCCATTTTGCACTGAGTTTTGTAAGGCAACCAAATGGTCCCAAATGCATCCAAATAGTACAAAACACACCAAAGCATGAGTTTAGAGTCCAATGGAGTTGTTCGGGTGCGTTCGTTACGAAAAATTCCGACGCGACATCATAGCACAAACTTTTGCACCAGGTTGGCCCATTTTGCACTGAGTGTTGTAATGCAACCAAACTCGCCCAAATGCACCCAAATAGTACGAAACGCACCGAAACATGATGTTAGGGTCCAATGGGGGTGGATCGAGTGGTTTGTTGTGAAAAATTATGACACGACTTCATGGCACAAACTTTTGTACCACTTCGGCCCGTTTTGCGCCGAGTTTTGTAAGGCAACCAAATGGTACCAAATGCACCGAAATAGTACGAAACACACCAAAACATGAGTTTACGTCCTAACGGGGTCAATCCGGTGTGTTCATTGCAAAAAATTACGACATGACTTGGTGACAAGAACTTTTGTACCAGTTTGGCCCGTTTTGCACTCAGTTTTGTAAGGCAACCAAACGGTCCCAAATGCATCCAAATAGTACATAACACAACAAAACATGAGTTTAGAGTCCCATGGGGTGGATCGGGTGCGTTCGTTGTGAAAAATTCCGACGCGACTTCGTGGCATGAACTTTTGCACCAGTTTGGCCCATTTTGCATTGAGTTTTGTAACGCAATCGAACGGTCCCAAATGCACAAAAATAGTGTGAATCATTGTGAAACTTGAGTTTTGGGTCCAATGGGGTGGATTTGGTGCATTCATTGCGAAAAATTCTGACACGACGTCATGGAATGAACTTTTGCACAAGGTTGGCCCATTTTGCACTGAGTGTTGTAATGCAACCAAACTCTCCCAAATGTACCCAAATAGTACGAAACACACCGAAACATGATGTTAGGAACTAATGGGGTGGATCGAGTGGTTTGTTATGAAAAATTACGATACGACTTCATGGCACAAACTTTTGTACCACTTCGGCCCATTTTGCGCCGAGTTTCGTAAGGCAACCAAATGGTACCAAATGCACCGAAATAGTACAAAATGCACCAAAATGAGTTTACGTCCTAACGGGGTCAATCCGGTGTGTTCGTAGCGAAAAATTACGACATGACTTCGTGACACGAACTTTTGCACCAGTTCGGCCAGTTTTGCACTCAGTTTTGTAAGGCAACCAAACGGTCCCAAATGCATCCAAATAGTACAACACACACCAAAATATGAGTTTAGAGTCCAATGGGGTGGATTGGTTGTGTTCGTTGCGAAAAATTCTGACGCGACTTCGTGGCACGAACTTTTGCATCAGTTTGGCCTGTTTTGCATTGAGTTTTGTAATGCAACCGAACGGTTCCAAATGCAGAAAAATAGCATGAAACACTATGAAACATGAGTTTTGGGTCCAATGCACTCAAATAGTATGAACGCACCAAAACATTAGTTTAGGTCCCAACGGGGCCAATCGATTTTGTTTGTTACGAAATATTACGACGCAGCTTCGTGGCACGAACTTTTTCACTGGTTCGGCCCGTTTTGCACTGAGTTTTGTAAGGTAACCAAATGGTCCCAAATGCATCCAAATAGTACAAAACACTCCAAAACATGAGTTTAGAGTCCAATGGAGTGGATCGGGTGCGTTCGTTACGAAAAATTCCGACGCGACTTCGTGGCACGAACTTTTGCACCAGGTTGGCCCATTTTGCACTGAGTGTTGTAATGCAACCAAACTCGCCCAAATGCATCCAAATAGTACGAAACGCAACGAAACATGATGTTAGGGTCCTATGGGGTGGATCGAGTGGTTTGTTGTGAAAAATTACGACACGACTTCATGGCACAAACTTTTGTACCACTTCGGCCCATTTTGCGCCGAGTTTTGTAAGGCAACCAAATGGTACCAAATGCACCGAAATAGTACGAAACGCACCAAAAATGAGTTTACGTCCTAACGGGGTCAATCCGGTGTGTTCATTACAAAAAATTACGACATGACTTCGTGACACGAACTTTTGCACCAGTTCGGCCCATTTTGCACTGAGTTTTGTAAGGCAACCAAATGGTCCCAAATGCATCCAAATAGTACAAAACACACCAAAGCATGAGTTTAGAGTCCAATGGAGTGGTTCGAGTGCGTTTGTTACGAAAAATTCCGACGCGACATCATAGCACAAACTTTTGCACCAGGTTGGCCCATTTTGCACTGAGCGTTGTAATGCAACCAAACTCGCCCAAATGCACCCAAATAGTACGAAACGCACCGAAACATGATGTTAGGGTCCAATGGGGGTGGATCGAGTGGTTTGTTGTGAAAAATTATGACACGACTTCATGGCACAAACTTTTGTACCACTTCGGCCCGTTTTGCGCCGAGTTTTGTAAGGCAACCAAATGGTACCAAATGCACCGAAATAGTACGAAACACACCAAAACATGAGTTTACGTCCTAACGGGGTCAATCCGGTGTGTTCATTGCAAAAAATTACGACATGACTTGGTGACAAGAACTTTTGTACCAGTTCGGCCCGTTTTGCACTCAGTTTTGTAAGGCAACCAAACGGTCCCAAATGCTTCCAAATAGTACAAAACACAACAAAACATGAGTTTAGAGTCCCATGGGGTGGATCGGGTGCGTTCGTTGTGAAAAATTCTGACGCGACTTCGTGGCACGAACTTTTGCACCAGTTTGGCCCATTTTGCATTGAGTTTTGTAACGCAATCGAACGGTCCCAAATGCACAAAAATAGTGTGAATCATTGTGAAACTTGAGTTTTGGGTCCAATGGGGTGGATTTGGTGCATTCATTGCGAAAAATTCTGACACGACGTCATGGAATGAACTTTTGCACAAGGTTGGCCCATTTTGCACTGAGTGTTGCGAAAAATTGCGAAAAGTTCTTGCGAAAAATAGTATGAAATGCACCAAAATATGAGTTTAGGTCCCAACGGGGCCAATCGGCTGTGTTCGTTGCGAAAAGTTAAGAGGCGACTCCGGGGCAAGAACTTTTGCACTAGTTCGGCATGTTTTGCACTGAGTTTTGTAAGGCAACCAAACGGTCCCAAATGCATCCAAATAGTACAAAACACACCAAAACATGAGTTTAGAGTCCCATAGGGTGGGTCGGGTGTGTTTGTTGTGAAAAATTCCGACGCGACTTCGTGGCACGAACTTTTGCACCAGTTTGGCCCGTTTTGAACTGAGTATTGTAATGCAATAAACTGTTCCAAATGCACCCAAATAGTACAAAACGCAACGAAACATAAGGTTCGGGCCCAATGGGGTGGATCGAGTGGTTTGTTGTGAAAAATTCCAACACGACTTCATGGCACGAACTTTTGCACCACTTCAGCCCATTTTGCACCGAGTTTTGTAAGCCAACCAAACGGTACCAAATGCACCCAAATAGTACGAAACACACCAAAACATGAGTTTAGAGTCCAATGGGGTGGATCAGTTGCGTTCGTTGCGAAAAATTCCGACGCGACTTCGTGGCACGAACTTTTGCATGAGTTTGGCTCGTTTTGCACTGAGTTTTGTAACGCAACCGAACGGTCCCAAATGCACCAAATAGCATGAAACGCTATGAAACATGAGTTTTGGGTCCAATGGGGTGGATTGGGTGCGTTCGTGGCGAAAAATTCTGGCACGACCTCATGGCACAAACTTTTGCACCACTTCAGCCCGTTTTGCATCGTGTTTTGTAAGGCAATGAAACGGTACTAAATGCACCCAAATAGTACAAAATGCACCAAAACATGAGTTTAGGTCCCAACGGGGCCAATCGGGTGTGTTTCTTGTGAAAAATTAAGACGCGACTTCGTGACACGAACTTTTGCACCAGTTCGGCCCGTTTTGCACTGAGTATTGTAAGGCAACCAAACGGTACCAAATGCATCCAAATAGTACAAAACACACGAAAACATGAGTTTAGAGTCCAATGGGGTGGATCGGATGCGTTCGTTACGAAAACTTCCGACGCAACTTCGTAGCTCGATCTTTTGCACCAGGTAGGCCCATTTTGCACTGAGTTTTGCAAGGCAACCGAACGGTCCCAAATGCACCCAAATAGTATGAAATGCACCAAAGCATAAGGTTTGGGCCTAATGGGGTGGATCGAGTGGTTTGTTGTGAAAAATTTCGACACGACTTCATGGCACGAACTTTTGCACCACTTCATCCCGTTTTGCATCGAGTTTTGTAAGGCAACCAAATGGTGCCAAATGTAACCAAGTAGTACGAAATGCACAAAAACATGAGTTTAGTCCCCAACGGGATCAATCCGGTGTGTTCGTTGCGAAAAATTCTGATGCGACTTCGTGGCATGAACTTTTGCATCATTTTGGCCCGTTTTGCACTGAGTTTTGTAACGCAACCGAATGGTCCCAAATGCACCAAAATAGTATGAAACGCCATGAAACATGAGTTTTCGGTCCAATGGGGTGGATGGTGCGTTCGTTGCGAAAAATTCTTACACGACTTCATGGCACGAACGTTTGTACCACTTCGTCCCGTCTTGCACCGAGTTTTGTAAGGCAACCAAATGGTACCAAATGCACCCAAATAGCACAAAACACAACAAAACATTAGTTTAGGTCCGAACGGGGCCAATTGAGTGTGTTTGTTACGAAAAATTAAGACATGACTTCATGGCACGAACTTTTGCACCAGTTTGGCCCGTTTTGCACTGAGTTTTGTAAGGCAACCAAATGGTGCCAAATGTATCCAAATAGTACAAAACACACCAAAACATGAGTTTAGAGTCCAATGGGGTGGATCGGGTGCGTTCGTTTTGAAAAATTCCGAACCGACTTCGTGGCACGAACTTTTGCACCAGTTTGGCCCATTTTCCACTATGGTTTGTAATGCAACCAAACTGTCTCAAATGCACCCAAACAGTATGAAACGCACCGAAACATGAGGTTAGGGTCCAATGGGGTGGATCGAGTTGTTTGTTGTGAAAAATTACGACACGACTTCATGGCACGAACATTTGCACCACTTCGGCCCGTTTTGCGCCGAGTTTTGTAAGGCAAGCAAACGGTACCAAATGCACCCAAATAGTACGAAACGCACCAAAACATGAGTTTAGGTGCGTACGGGGTCAATCCGGTGTGTTCGTTGCGAAAAATTATGATATGACTTCGTGGCACGAACTTTTGCACCAGCTCGGCCCGTTTTGCACTGAGTTTTGTAAGGCAACCAAACGGTCCAAATGCATCCAAATAGTACAAAACACACCAAAACATGAGTTTAGAGTCCCATGGGGTGGATCGGGTGCGTTCGTTGTGAAAAATTCCGACGCGACTTCGTGGCACGAACTTTTGCATCAGTTTGGCCCGTTTTGCACTGAGTTTTGTAACGCAACCGAACGGTCCCAAATGCACCAAAATAGTATGAAACGCTATGAAACATGAGTTTTGGGTCCAATGGGGTGGATTGGCTACGTTCGTTGTGAAAAAATCTGGCACGACTTCATGGCATGGACTTTTGCACCAGTTCAGCCCGTTTTGCACCGAGTTTTGTAAGGCAATCAAACGGTACTAAATGCACCCAAATAGGACAAACACACATCAAAACATGAGTTTAGGTCCAAACAGGGCCAATCGGGTGTGTTTATTGCGAAAAATTAAGATGCGACTTCGTGGCACGAACTTTTGCACTAGTTCGGCCTGTTTTGCACTGAGTTTTGTAAGGCAACTAAATAGTCCCAAATGCATCCAAATAGTGTTGGGGACACCACCTTCGGTCCGGTCGCCGAAGGTTTACGAAGAAAGGAAGTCAAGGACTCTGAAGCCGATGCCAACAGCAAGCACGGAGGTAGCCCGTCTTCACTTGTCTTCGGGTCGGAAGACAAAGACAAGACACCAAGAGAACGGAAGCCGACGCTAGGAGCAAGCACGGAGGTGGCCCGTCTTCGCTATTCTTTGGGTCGGAACACGAAGACAGGCGAAGATCGGGCGACGCCAGAATCATGGTACGGATTGGTCAGTAGGTCCCGTGATCTTCGTTGACCAGGGTGAAGAGGACCGCCTAGGGTTTTGGGCCTTTCTGAGCTGTACCGCACCCACACTATAATAGGGAAATCACGTGTACGTTCGGGAATATTCAGGGAATATGACCGTTGTAAGGGGGTAAAAGAGTAATTATACTTGGGAGGCATAACACCACCTATAAATACCCCCTGTAAGGTTCATTGATGGGACACATGGAATAGAGAGAGAGAGAGAACCTTCCCTCCTTGTTTTGCTTGTCCATTCATTACTGTTGTAGTGTCCCTCCGTTTCGGAGACACTCTCCACCAACAGTTTGGCGCCCACCCATCGGTTCGACAACACCCTCGCAGGGCGAAGCGGCAGCAACACAGGCGAATGGGACTAGCAGCGATGGCGTCTCCATTGACGCCCTTGCAGATGGCCAGCTTGAAGCCAACCTTCTAGACCTCGGCGTCTCAGCCGAAGACATCGTGGCGATGCGTCGCATCGACACTCGCATCGAAGAGGCGCGAAGGGCTCAGCAGCAGGCCTTGGAAGCAGAACCTTCGGAGCCACAGATGACGATAAGAGCGAAGGGGAAGCAGACCATGTTCACCGAAGCAGAACATCAAGAGCAGTACAACAAGTTGAGGGAGGAGGAGCTTCGCTGCAAGACGATGCAAGAGAAGCTCCGTGCCCAGCGGCTGCAGCTCGAGAAATTGCAGGCACCTCCACCACCACCACCACAGAAGGAGATGATCGGGGTCAACCCGCGGCAACAAGAACCACCAAGGTTCTGCCCGAAGCTCGTGCCGATCGAAGAGATCTCTGACAACTCTGAGTCAGACGCCGAAGAGCATTACCGAAGAAGGCATCAAAGAATATCACCATTGTCCGAAGAGCTGGAGGAGGTGCAGTGGCCCCATCGCCTCAACCCAGCAATATTGCCGCAATTTGATGGGGAGTCAGACCCCGACGAGTTCCTCCTCAAATACGAAGCCACCATAGAAGCATCGGGAGGAGGCACCGCGTGTAAAGCGAAGGCGCTCGTCCCGCATTGAAGGGCTTGGCGCAGCGATGGTATGTAAACATCCCACCAGGAACCATTCTGTCTTGGAATCAGCTTCGCCTCGACTTATGTGCAAGTTTCCATGCCGTGAGGCCCGACGAAGTCACATCTTCCGATTTTCACAATCTATGGCAAGGAAGCATGACCTTGCAAGAATATCTTCAGAGTGTCATGAAGCTTCGTGCAAGAGCACCTAATGTTGCCGACCAGAGCATCATTGATTTGGTGGTGAAGGGGATCAACCTGGGACCATGCAGAGAGTACATATCCCGGCGCAAGCCGAAGACAGTCACGAAGCTATTCGAGATAATGCAAGAATATTGCATATCCGACCTTGCGAAGAGGAGAAGGCTCGAGGAGAAGAACGAGCAGAAGAAGTCGCGAAGCAGAGGGAGGTCCCATTCAAAACCATGGCATGCTGACGAGCCGAAGCAGAAAAGAATAGTGAACAACGTGTCCGAAGAACCCCCCCGAGAGCACAGACCCCATCACAGGGGCAAAGGTGAGAGGGACTGCCACGAAGAAAGATCCAACTGCGATGATCGTCACCATCGCAAAGAACGACACAACAAAGGCCGAAGAGACAGCGGCGGTCGAAGAGAGAAAATTTCATTCTGTTTCTTCCACGGGAAGGACAAAGGCCATTGGACAAATGAATGCCCCTTCGCCATTGAAAGAAAAGAGGAGTTTGACCGGCAGAATTCCCAGCCAGCGAAGCCAGTCAATCATACGTCGCAGTTGCCACCTCAGTCTTTGGCGACGGCAACCACATGGGCTCCTACGCCAAATTGGCCACATGTCTTCAACTACAATCCGCTACCGTATGCGCCACCTTCGCAACAATCAGTACCGATACTACCACCTCCGCACTATAGTCAGACATGGTCGAGGGCCTCCATGCCACAGTCTTACGACTCGACAACTTTACCCCCACCTTTGAAGCTCGAACCGGGGCAGATACCAGAAAGAGCAAGCGAGGGACCCTTCGGCAGCAGGGTCAACATCATCAATGCCATCTCCGGAGGATCCAACGAACCAGTACATGAGACGAAGAAGCAGCGCAAAGAATACTTTAGAACCGTTTCCCACATCAGCGAGGGCAAATGTTTCCGAACAACTTAGTCGCATGTCCCAATATCTTTCTTGCGGGCAGACCTTCATCTGCAGCACTACCCACATAATGACCCCCTCGTCATAAGGGCAAACATCGGCAAGAATTCAGTGCACTTCGCAGGGAATGATGTAGGAAAAATCTTGGTGGATAATGGAAGCTCTGCTGATATCCTCGTGTGGCAGTTCTTCGTCAAAATGGGGTTCACAGAAACAGCGCTGAAGAAGTCACAGTATCCGCTCTTTGGCTTCGGAGGCAAGAGAATCGAAGCTCTTGGAAAGATAGAGCTCAATGTCATATTCACCGAAGGTGCAGCGCAGAGAACCAAAGCAATAACCTTCGATGTGGTCGACATTGACTACCCCTACAACACCATCTTCGGCTGCAACACCTTGGTCAAATTCGCAGCAGTAATCCATCAGTCGTACCTATGCATGAAGCTGCCTACAGCCAGAGGAATTGTCACAGTCTTTGGCAACCAGGAAGAAGAAAGAAGGTGTGAAGACAACGCATCAACCGCAAACAAGAATGTCCATGTCATTGAAACCCTAAATGAGGACAATGAGGCAGCAAACAGCGGAGAGCCAGAGAAGTCAGGGGTTATCTCCAACGGAACACACGAAGAAGGTGCCATTGTGCGAAGATGTGCCTGATCGAATAGTGATCATCGGAAAAGCGCTTGAAGAGGCCGAAGAGGCCAGGCTTATACAGTTTCTCCGCAACAATCAAGATGTGTTTGCTTGGTCCTCTTCGGATCTGCGAGGGGTCAGTCGAGAAGTCATCGAGCATGAGCTCAGGGTGAACCCGAAGGCAAAACAAGTAAAGCAGGGCCAAAGGTCAATGTCCGAAGAAAGGCAGAAAGCGGCTCAGGCCGAGGTACAAAAATTGCTGGACGCAGGCGTCATCCGCGAGGTCCACTACCCGGAGTGGCTAGCAAATGTTGTCATGGTACCAAAGAAAAATGGGAAGTGGCAAATGTGCATTGACTTCACAATCTTGAACAAGGTGTGCCCGAATGACGAATACCCACTACCACAAATTGACACCCTGGTCGATGCAGTAGCTTGCTCGGAGATGCTCAGTATGTTGGACTGTTTCTCAGGTTATCTCCAGATATTCATGAACAAGGCAGACGAAGAGAAGACCAGTTTCACCACCCCCTTCGGGACATATTGCTACGTGAGAATGCCGGAGGGCCTTCGCAATGCCGGATGCACTTTCAAAAGAATGATCAAAAAAGTATTGGGGGATCAATTGGGGAGAAACATCTCCGCATACGTCGATGACGTGGTTGTAAGAAGCAAAAAGAAGGAGGATCATATCCAAGATCTTCGCGAAACATTTGGGAATCTTCGTCGCCATGGCCTCAAGCTGAACCCGGAGAAATGTGTCTTCGGTGTGCGAAGAGGCAAACTATTGGGCTGCATCATCATCGAAAGGGGAATCGAGGTAAACCCGGAGAAGATCGAAGCCATTAGGCGGATGAAGCCGCCTACCACAAGAAAGGGGGTGCAGAAGTTAACAGGCAGGTTGGCTTCACTGAACAGATTCATCTCGAAGTCAGCAGAGAAGTGCCTCCCATTCTTCAAGGCGCTAAAAGGCTCTGGCAACTTAGAGTGGGGCGAAGAGCAGGCGAAGGCCTTCGAAGACCTCAAGCAGTACATTGAGAAATTGGCAGTCATGTCCAGCCCTTCGGAGAAGGGGTTGCTATTATTATACATCTCCACATCATGTGCAGCCGTAAGTGCTGCTCTCGTCGAAGAGCACGCGATAGAAGGGGCATTGACATAGGTGCATATATACGTCGTTACCAAAGCCCTAAACGGGTCAAAATTGCTATACTCAGAAATGGAGAAGATGGCATATGCGGTGGTCATGGCAGCACGCAAGCTTCGTTACTACTTCTAGAGCCACAAAATCAAGGTTCCAACCTCTTTCCCACTTCGAGACATGTTTGAAAACCGAGAAGCCTCCGACAGGATAGGCAAATGGGCTATGCAATTAGCTGAGCACACCATTAACTTCATCTCCAGATCAGCAATCAAGTCACAGGTCTTGGCAGACTTCATCGCAGACTGGACCCCAGTCGCACCTTCGCAAGAGCAGCCGAAGATAGAAGCAATATGGCAACTTGAGTGTGATGGGGCTTACCAGAGAGACGGAGCAAGAGCTTCAGCAGTCCTGACAGCACCTTCGGGTACGCAACCAGACTTGACTTCAATGGGTGCACCAACAATGTCGCAGAATACGAAGGCCTTCTCTTGGGTCTTCGCAAAGCAAGAGCGCTGGGCGCACAAAGATTAATGATCAGGTCTGATTCAGAGTTGATCACAGGCCAAATAAACAAGTCAAACATGGCTCTCAAGCTAGAATTAGCGAAGTACCTGGCAGCAGTGTGAAGCATGGAGAAATATTTCCTCGGGTTTAGTATCTGCAGTTTCTCCAGAACGAAGAATAAGCAAGCTGATCAACTGGCGAAGGCAGCAGCGTAGTTCGATCCATTACCGCCAGATGTCTTCTTTGAAACATTAAAGCAGGCCTCCGTCAATTGTGCCGAAGAACCAGCCAAATTCGTCAACGCCATAACCAGCGAAGACTGGAGGGCCGCCATAATGGCCTATCTTCGTGGACACTTCGTCCCGGAGGATGAGAAGGAAGAGAAGAGAATGGCACTTCGGGCCAGGAATTACAGAATCATAGGCGAAGAATTATACCGATGGGGAGTCTGCGCACCACTCCTAAAGTGCACCTCATGCGAAGAAGGCAAACAACTGCTTGAAGAGATACATGCAGGGATGTGTTCTTTGCACATCGCAACGAGGGCCCTGGTCGGCAAAGCTTTCCGCGAAGGATTTTATTGGCCATCGGCTGTGGCGGACGTTCACAATGTGGTTCGCACATGTCCAAATTGCCAAAGGCATGCCCCAAACAGCAAATTCCCACCCGATGAGGTGCAGGTACTGCCTCCGATATGGCCCCTCGCGCGTTGGGGCATTGATATTGTTGGACCATTGCCTACAGCTCCAGGAAACTACAAGTACGCCACTGTGGCGATAGAGTATTTCTCCAAATGGGTCGAGGCCAAAGCACTCAGGGATATCACAGCAGGAGCCCTGCAAAAATTCTTTTGGCAGAACATCGTCTGCCACTTCGGGGTCCCGAAGGAGGTTACAGTGGACAAAGGCAAGCAGTTCGACTGTGCAACTTTCAGGGAGTTGACCACTCAACTTGGCACCAACTTATGCTTCGCGTCGGTCTACCACCCGCAGTCTAATGGTGTGGTGGAAAGGGCCAACGGCATCATCTTCGTAGGTATTAAGAAAAACATCACTGAGCTGCCGAAGGGGAAATGGGCGGATGAGCTGCCGAGGGTCATATGGTCTCATAACACAAGAGAGTCCAGGACCATGAAGTTCACCCCTTTCAAGCTTCTATATAGTGAAGAAGCCGTAACACCTGAGGAAATCAAACTCAAATCCTGGAGAACAGCCGAAGGGGCAAAAACCATCGAAGAAGACATCAAGCCCTCAATTGACACAATCGAAGCTGGCAAGATACAAGCAGCAATTAACTTGGGAAAATATCAAGAGGAAACAGGAAGGTGGAAGAATAAGAAAGTGAAGCCCAGAAACATCAAAGAGGGCGACTTGGTGCTTCAAAGAATACCGAAGGCCAAGCAAAAGGACAAGATGCACAGCAAGTGGGAAGACCCATTTATCGTCGCATCTATGGCAAGGCCAGAGGACTGTAGGCTCCGCACGCTAGAAGGCACCGAAGACCCTTATTCATGGAACAAGGATATGCTACAGAAGTACTACGTGTAGGAAATGTGTAAAAGCCACCGGAGGAAAATTACCGAAGGGGCTTGTAGGGCAAATTCTTTTTCTTTTTGTATTTTTCCTTTTTTTCATGTGTAAATCCGCACAATGTACTAAAAGGCCCGTACTCTTTTCCTCACGGGGGAAGCTTTCGAGTGTCCACTCGGGCGCCGAAGGTGTGAGGTTTTTAATGTGGCGGAACCCTATGTAACCCCTTGTGAAATATAAACAAGGCCCCCACAAAAGAGTCTCGAAGGAACAGGCACGCTGCAAAGGCGCCGAAGCGTCTATCCCTCTTCGTCAAAGCGAAGAGGGGAGTCATCGGCGCGAAGTACAAGCCATAACGCTTGAAAGAAGTAGGCACGAGGCGCAACCCCGATTAAGGGCTTCGCTCCTCTTAGCTTCACTTCCGAAGAAATTAACAAAATCCAAGCGAAGGGTGGAAAGTCCTGTCGCGTGAAAGCCGAAGGCTAGGCGTGAACCTTTCCGGCAAAAGAGCCAAAGGTCCCCTAACAAAATCCCGCCGCATGAAAGCGAAGGGTGGAAAGTCCTGTCGCGCGAAAGCCGAAGGCTAGGCGCGAACCTCTCCGGCAAAAGAGCTGAAGGTCCCCTAGCAAAATCCTGTCGCATGAAAGCGAAGGGTGGAAAGTCCTGTCACGTGAAAGCCGAAGGCTAGGCGTGAACCTTTCTGGCTAAAGAGTCGAAGGTCCCCTAACAAAATCCCGTCGCATGAAACACAGGGTGGAAAGTCCTGTCGCGCGAAAGTCGAAGTCTAGGCGTGAACCTCTTCGGCAAAAGAGCCGAAGGCCCCCTAACAAAACCCCGTCGCATGAAAGCGAAGGGTGGAAAGTCCTGTCGCGCGAAAGCCGAAGGCTAGGCGCGAACCATGTGCATGTCCTCACGAGCAAAGCCGAAGGCAAAGGTGATAATTAAAACAAGAGGCCGGAGGGGCTAAAACACATTTCATAGTCATCATCCCCGCCAGTCGAACGAAGGGGGGGGGGGTGGCGCTTCGCAAAACAAGAAACACGCATGACGCTGGTGAAGATGAACGAACAAAAAGGCATTTGTAACCTCGCCCGCGCAAAGGGGCGGTGGCGCTTCGCAAAATTTATTTGTGCACAGTCGAAGGATAAACGCCAAAAAATTACACAATTTATTACATAAAGTACAGGTTTATTACACCGCGAAGATACACTTCGCGGGAAGGCACGAAGAAATAAATTACATAGTTACATCCGAGGCCTCTTCCTCGAAGACTAGGCGGTCCACCTCAGATATGATTTCCCGGACCGCCACATCTATTATTTCTTCGGCTGTCCATCGAAGAAATGCTTCGAAGTCGTCCCCTGAAACCGAGGGCAACGCAAATCAACTAGAGCTCTCGTCGAAGATGCCTTTGCGTCGGTACATAAATTCATGAGGTGACAGTGGCTCTTCGTCCACCGGCTCCGGCTTCGGCTCACGGAGACCGGCGGGAGCACTGTACGGTCTATCGATATCGAGAATCCATTTTATTTCGCGATGAAGCGTGCAGTCACCAAGGATCTTCGGGTGTTTTTCCGGATCACGCTGAAATTTGGCAAAAAATGCTTTGTATCGATGTTTCGAAGGTCGTAAACACGCACCCTATCCGCCCAAAATTCTTCAAATGAAACCGAAGGGTAACGAATATGGAACTTCGCCCAGGACACACCAGCGACATAGAAATCCCCTCGATTGAGCTTGCGAGGAAGCACGCCTTCGGTCACCACGCAGGGGCCAACGCAGGGTCCTGCGCAGGCACCGAAGGTGTTAGCTTACAAAAGTAATAATTAGAACCAGAAGACCCCTATACAACAGCCTACAACGACCCTCACACCTCGCCAGCCGAAGGACGAGAAGAGGATGCCCTTGTCTGGTCTTCGGGCACCAGGGCTCTGTCAGTAGCGTCGCGGCCACTTTCGCCATTCGCACCCTCGCCACCAGGTCCTTCTTCGGCAATCACAACTTCTTTGAGGATGGGTTCCGCGATGGCATCAGCCTTGGCCTGGAGCTGAACGGTGCCAACCAGAAGTCAGCTGGTTTTTTCATAATAAAGAATGGTGCACAGACAATCACCTGGGGCTTCATCTGCTCGACTTCACGTCGAACAAGGGCACGACCTTCGCCCTTGAAGAAGCGCTCCATGAAGTTAACGGTGATGTTTTTCGCCAAAGCCGGCAGCGTCTCCGGACAAACAGTTTCCTCGCCCAGCAAGCGGAAGGATGAGTCATGAAGGGAATGAAGTTGAGCCTTCGTCACCCCGCTAGTCTGTCCAGCTTCGGAGGGAAAAAGACCGTACACTGCGGCACTGAGAGTACGGATGGCGACCATGCACTGATATCTTCATGGAAATGCGCCCCCGCGTCCAGCATGGCGACGCAAGCGCGAAGCCACTGGAAAAAGGAGCCCAGGCCAACTGTGTCGGTGCCCTCCGGAAACATATCTGGAGCCACAAGCCCATACCTGGCGAGGAGGTCAGGAAGCTCTTCCTGCAACTTCTCCGAGCCGGTCTTTGTAGCCTCTTTAAAGGTGCGGAGCCGTTTTTGCATCAAATCTCGACGTTTCTCAGCGTCTTCAGCAAGCAACTTGGGGGCCTTCGCGGCGTCCTCCGCCTTCACCGCCCGATCAGCAGACACAAGCAGCTCCGTGGTAAGAATCGCCTTCTCCTCAGCAGATCTGTCAAGGCGCTTTTGCAGCTCTGCTTTCACCTTTTCCAAGGAGGCCACCTTCGCCTCCAGGTCAGCAACAACAACTTTTGAGCTGTCCTCAGCCGCCAACTGCCGGGCAGCACAGTGCGCAGCTACGAAGGCCTTCAGCGACAAGTCTTGGGCGCTCTCTAGGATGTTACTTAGCCCACTCCCCATCAAGTCTTTTTCCGTGAGGAGGTAGCAAAAGGAGTCCCCCGCCGCTGCTAAAAGCCCACGTTCGCGGTCCCGGCTCTCAAAACGAAGAGATTTGACGATGTTCCCGCCGAGGCACACAGTAGTGGGCTTCGCACCGAGCTCCACAGCAGCAGGTTCAGGATCAGCGTCACGAACGAAGAAGCTACTACTATCCGACGAATTGCTTGACCCTTCGTCGCCACTCCCTTTCGTCCCGGAGGAGGAGGTGGACTTCATGGCCGAGGGTGATGCTTCGGCGTCTTTCCCGGAAGGCACTTCGGCTTCTTTTTCGGAAGTAGGGGCTCCGCGCGGGAGAGACGAGCGGTGGGGGGAGTCGACCACGACGTTGACCTCCTCGACGTTTCCCTCGTCTTCGCTCTCCAGGGCGGTGCTGAACTCAAGGTCCAGGCCGGGATGGACCGTCCTCAATGGTACCGCCACCTGTGGAATGCCGAAAGGAGTTGCATCGGTAGGAGGACGGTTGCTGTCTTCGCTCCCGCCATCCTCGGATTCCCCTTTGCTCCGTAGGGGTGACTGATGTAGGATGTCATCCAGGATCCGGCTTTTCTTCGTCGGGGCCGCCGAAGAGGACACCCGCTTCCTTTTTGTCTTTTCCAAGGCCTTCGCTTTCCCCGAGGCATGTGCAGGGGCGGCGTTCTGGCTCTCCGCAAGTTTTACATCGGCCGCCCGCTGAGGAGCGGAGAGGCCCAAGGCATGAAATACCCAATTCCGGCGGACTCCGCTGAGGTGAGCCACCAAGGCCTTGTATTCGTCCCTCGAAACCGATCCGACCATCTCGTCGGCCCGGCTCTCGATAACGGCAGGATCTACCCCTGCATTGCCGAAGAGGCACAAACCATCAGTAACATAGTGGGCAGCACATCTTAACAAGAACCCAAGCACGAGAATTTACGATCGGCCCGAAGACTGAAGACGGGCGTGAAATCAGGCACTGGAATACCTTCGATCTAGCAGTCCCCGGCTAGCCAGCTGGAGATGTCCCACCCAACCCTGATGGGGAAACAACTGCACGCGACGATCTCTTCGATGACATCACGCGTGCTGAAAGTCTTGGACAATTTCCACAGCAGGGCGAGCAAAGGCTCATCTTCGGTGCGGACATGATAGGCGACCTTCGGCACCTCGCCAAGGGCAGGAACATGGTCGATGACGAGGGGATGGGTCTTCGTGATGGGATCCAGCGTCACCTTGTGACAGAACCAGTAGGATGACCAGTCGTTGGCCCACTTGTTCTTGCTCGCAGCGACTGGGCACGGGAGGTTCTTGTGGAAGTCAAAGGTATAGCAGCCATATTGGGGAATGGACGATATCTCCGCACTTCCGGCCGATTGTACGAAAATCTTCTTTGGTTCATAGTGTACCCTGAAGGCATGAGCAAAGCCTTTGGCGCTTGGAGAAAGGCGGCAAGTCTTCGCCAGCCACATGTACAGGTTGAGCCGCACGATCGAAGTGGGAGTCATTTGATGCAGATATACCTTATACAGCCGAAAGATGTCCACTACCACAAAGTCGAGGGGCATCCGAAGACCGGCGGTGAACAGATCGCGGAACATGATCACTTTGTCTGCTCGAGGATGAGCGACGGTCTCACCCATCGGTGGAGCCCTGACACCATCCATAGAGACGAAGCCCCGATGAGCCAGGTCGTCGAGGAGGGACGGAGTCATCCTCGACAAGCCGAGCACAGTTGTCGTCGGCTCTTTTGATTGATCCCTCTTCGGAGCCATCTCCGAAGATGCAGAATGTTCTGAGATCGCCACCCTTGAAGTTCAGCACCAGAATAGTTCGAAGAAAAATGAGCTCAGAAAGAACCTTCGCCAAAGGAAAAGCGAGGAGGCTGGTAAGCAAGGGCAGTGAAAAGTAAAACATAGTCGCGTCGCCAGTATTTATAGGTGGGGGGGGCGAAAGAATGGAAAGACGAAAGAACCCTGCGCTGCACGCGTAAGATTTAAGAGACCGAGGGGCAACTCTGTCTTTTCAAGTTTACGAAACAACGCAAGGTTTCCCGCCAAAAGTTTGGATCCGATAATTTGGGCGCAAGCTAACAGTTAAGAACATGAAAATTTTGCTTCCTCCACCAGACTACAACTTTTTTGCAGGTGAACACGGACTGTGCTTCGCTGGCCACCATCGCGAAGCCCAGCCCGAAGGCTGGCGCTTCGGGACGCCCACGGCGCCCACAGAGTCGAAGCCCCGCCCCTCCCGAAGATCGGACCGAGGCTCCGAGGGGCAACTGTTGGGGACACCACCTTCGGTCCGGTTGCCGAAGGTGCGCGAAGACAGGAAGTCAAGGACTCTGAAGCTGATGCCAACAGCAAGCACGGAGGTGGCCCGTCTTCGCTTGTCTTCGGGTCGGAAGGCGAAGACAAGACACCAAGAGCACTGAAGCTGACGCCAGGAGCAAGCACGGAGGTGGCCCATCTTCGCTATTCTTTGGGTCGGAACGCGAAGACAGGCGAAGACCGGGCGACGCCAACATCATTGTAGGGATTGGTCAGTAGGCCCCGTGATCTTCGTTGACCAGGGTGAAGAGGACCGCCTGGGGTTTTGGGCCTTTCTGAGCTGTACCGTTCCCACACTGTAATAGGGAAATCACGTGTACGTTCGGGAATATTCAGGGAATATGACCGTTGTAAGGGGGTTAAAGAGTAATTATACTTGGGAGGCATAACACCACCTATAAATACCCCCTGTAAGGTTCATTGATGGGACACATGGAATAGAGAGAGAGAGAACCTTTCCTCCTTGTTTTGCTTGTCCATTCATTACTGTTGTAGTCAACCCGCGGCAACAAACCACCAAGGTTCCGCCCGAATCTCGTGACAATCGAAGAGATCTCTGACCACTCCGAGTCAGACGCCAAAGAGCATTACCGAAGAAGGCATCAAAGAATATCACCATTGTCCGAAGAGCTGGAGGAGGTGCAGTGGCTCCATCACCTCAACCCAGCAATATTGCCGCAATTTGATGGGGAGTTAGACCCCGAAGAGTTCCTCCTCAAATACGAAGCCACTATAGAAGCATCAGGAGGAGGCACCGCGTGTAAAGCGAAGGCGCTAGTCCTCGCATTGAAGGGCATGGCGCAGCGATGGTATGCAAACATCCCACCAGGAACCATTCTGTCTTGGAAGCAGCTTCGCCTCGAGTTATGTGCAAGTTTCCGCGTCGTGAGGCCCGACGAAGTCACATCTTGCGATTTTCACGATCTAAGGCAAGGAAGCATGACCTTGAAAGAATATCTTCAGTGTCATGAAGCTTCGCGCAAGAGCACCTAATGTTGCCGACCAAAGCATCATCGATTCGTTGGTGAAGGGGATCAACCTGGGACCATGCGGAGAGTACATATCCCGGCGCAAGCCGAAGACAGTCACGAAGCTATTCGAGATAATGCAAGAATATTGCATATCCAACTGTGCGAAGAGGAGAAGGCTCGAGGAGAAGAACGAGCAGAAGAAGTCGCGAAGCAGCGAGAGGTCCCATTCAAAACCATGGCATGCTGACGAGCCGAAGCAGAAAAGAACAGTGAACAATGTGTCCGAAGAAGAACCCCCCCCCCCCCGAGAGCACAGACACCATAACAAGGGCAAAGGCGATAGGAACCGCCACGAAGAAAGATCCAACCGCGATGATCGTCACCATCACGAAGAACGACACAACAAAGGCCGAAGAGACAGCGGCAGTCGAAGAGAGAAAATTCCATTTTGTTTCTTCTACGGGAAGGAGTGGGCCATTGGACAAATGAATGCCCCTTCGCCATTGAAAGAAAAGAAGAGTTTGACCGGCAGAATTCCCAGCCAGCGAAGCCAGTCAATCATACCTCGCAGTTGCCACCTCAGTCTTCGGCGATGGCAACCACTTGGGCTCCGATGCCAAATTGGCCGGTGTCATGCCCGGTCTTCAACTACAATCCGCTACCGTATGTGCCACCTTCGCAACAATCAGTACCGATGCTACCACCTCCGCACAATAGTCAGACATGATCGAGGAGCTCCACGCCACAGTCTTACGACCCGACAACTTTACCCCCACCTCCGAAGCTCGAACCGGGGCAGATACCAGAAAGAGCAAGCGAGGGACCCTCCGGTAGCAGGGTCAACATCATCAATGCCATCTCCGGAGGATCCATCGAACCAGTACATGAGACGAAGAAGCAGCGCAAAGAATACTTTAGAACCGTTTCCCACGTCAGCGAGGGCAGATGTTTCCGAACAACTTGGTCGCATGTCCCAATATCTTTCACGCAGGCAGACCTTCGGCTGCAGCACTACCCACATAATGACACCCTCGTCATAAGGACAAACATCGGCAAGAATTCAGTGCACTTTCGCAGGGAATGATGTAGGAAGAATCTTGGTGGACAATGGGAGCTCTGCAGATATCCTCGTGTGGCAGTGCTTTGTCAAAATGGGGTTCACAGAAACAGCGCTGAAGAAGTCAAAGTATCCGCTCATTGGCTTCGGAGGCAAGAGAATCGAAGCTCTTGGAAAGATAGAGCTCAATGTCACGTTCGGCGAAGGTGCAGCGCAGAGAACTGATGCAATAACATTCGATGTGGTCAACATTAATTACCCCTACAACGCCATCTTCGGCCACAACACCTTGGTCAAATTCGCAGCAGTAATCCATCAGTCGTACCTATGCATGATGCTGCCTATGGCAGGAGGAATTGTCATAGTCTTCGGCAACCAGGAAGAAGCAAGAAGGTGCGAAGACAACGCATCAACCACAAACAAGAATGTCCATGTCATTGAAACCCCAAATGAGGACAATGAGGCAGCAAACAGCGAAGAGCCAGAGAAGTCAGGGGGGGTATCCCCAGCGGAACACACGAAGAAGGTGCCATTGTGCGAAGATGTGCCCGACCGAATGGTGATCATCGGAAAAGGGCTTGAAGAGGCCGAAGAGGCCAGGCTTATACAGTTTCTCCGGAACAATCAAGATGTGTTTGCTTGGTCCTCTTCGGATCTGCGAGGGGTTAGTCAAGAAGTCATTGAGCATGAGCTCAGGGTGAACCCGAAGGCAAAACCAGTAAAGCAGGGCTAAAGGTCAATGTCCGAAGAAAGGCAGAAAGCGGCTCAGGCCGAGGTACAAAAATTGCTAGACGCGGGCGTCATCCGTGAGGTCCAGTACCCGGAGTGGCTAGCAAATGTTGTCCTGGTACCGAAGAAGAACGGGAAGTGGCGAATGTGCATTGACTTCACAATCTTTAACAAGGCATGCCCGAAGGACGAATACCCACTACCACAAATTGACACCCTGGTCGATGCAGCAGCTTGCTCGGAGATGCTCACTATGTTGGACTGTTTCTCAAGTTATCACCAGATATTCATGAACAAGGCAGACGAAGAGAAGACCAGTTTCACCACCCCCTTCGAGACATATTGCTACGTGAGAAAGCCAGAGGTCCTTCGCAATGCCGGATGCACTTTCAACAGAATGATCAAAAAAGTATTGGTGGATCAATTGGGGAGAAACATCTCCGCATACGTCGATGATGTGGTTGTAAGAAGCAAAAAGAAGGAGGATCGTATCCAAGATCTTCGCGAAACATTTGCGAATCTTCGTCGCCATGGCCTCAAGCTGAACCCGGAGAAATGTGTCTTCGGCGTGTGAAGAGGCAAACTATTGGGCTGCATAATCACCAAAAGCGGAATCGAGGCAAACCCGGAGAAGATCGAAGCCATTAGGCGGATGAAGCCGCCTACCACAAGAAAGGGGGTGCAGAAGTTAATAGGCAGGTTGGCTTCGCTGAACAGATTCATCTCGAAGTCAGCAGACAAGTGCCTCCTATTCTTCAAGGCGCTGAAAGGCTCTGGCAACATAGAGTGGGGCGAAGAGCAGGCGAAGGCCTTCGAAGACCTCAAGTAGTACATTGACTTCGTGGCACGAACTTTTGCACCACTTCAGCCCGTTTTGCATTGAGTTTTGTAAGGCAATCAAATGGTACTAAATGCACCCAAATAGTACAAAACGTACCAAAACTTGAGTTTAGGTCCCAATGGGGTCAATCCGGTGTGTTCGTTGCGAAAAATTATGTCGCGACTTCGTGGCAAGAACTTCTGCACCAGTTCGGCCGTTTTGCACTGAGTTTTGTAAGGCAACCAAACGGTCCCAAATGCACCAAAATAGTATGAAACGCTATGAAACATGAGTTTTGGGTCCAATGGGGTGGATTGGTTGCGTTCGTTACGAAAAATTCTGACACGACTTCATGGCATAAACTTTTACACCACTTCGGCCCGTTTTGCACCGAGTTTTATAAGGCAACCAAACGGTACCAAATGCACCCAAATAGTACAAAATGCACCAAAACATGAGTTTAGGTCCCAATGGGGTCAATCCGGTGTGTTTGTTGCGAAAAATTATGACGCGACTTCAAGGCAAGAACTTTTGCAGCAGTTTGGCCCGTTTTGGACTGAGTTTTGTAATGCAACCGAATGGTCCCAAATGTACCAAAATAGTATGAAACGCTATGAAACATGAGTTTTGGGTCCAAAGGGGTGGATTGGGTGCGTTCGTTGCGAAAAATTCTGACACGACTTCATGGCACAAACTTTTGCACCACTTCGGCCCGTTTTGCTCCAAGTTTTGTAAGGCAACCAAACGGAACCAAATGCATCCAAATAGTATGAAACACGCCAAAACATTAGCTTAGGTCCCAACTGGGCCAATCGGGTGTGTTTGTTGCGAAAAATTAAGACGCGACTTTGTCGCACAAACTTTTGCACCAGTTCAGCCCGTTTTGCACTGAGTTTTGTAAGGCAACCAAACAGTCCCAAATGCATCCAAATAGTACAAAACAAACCAAAACATGAGTCTAGAGTCCAATGGGGTGGAACGGGTGCATTCATTACAAAAAATTTTCGACACGACTTCGGGGCACGAACTTTTGCACCAGGTTGGCCCGTTTTGCACTGAGTGTTGTAATGCAACCAAACTCTACCAGATGCACCCAAATAGTACAAAACACACCAAAACATGAGGTTAGGGTCCAATGGGGTGGATTGAATGGTTTGTTGTGAAAAATTCCGAAACGACTTCATGGCACGAACTTTTGCACCACTTCGGCTCGTTTTGCACCCAGTTTTGTAAGGCAACCAAATGGTACCAAATGCACCCAAATAGTACAAAACGCACCAAAACATGAGTTTGGGTCCCAATGGGGTCAATCCGGTGTGTTCTTTGCGAAAAATTGTGACGCGACTTCGTGGCACGAACTTTTGCAGCAGTTTGGCCCGTTTTGCACTGAGTTTTGTAACGCAACCGAATGGTCCCAAATGCACCAAAATATTATGAAACGCTATGAAACATGAGTTTTAGGTCCAATGGGGTGGATTGGGCGCGTTCGTTGCGAAAAATTCTGACACGACTTCATGGCACGAACTTTTGCACCACTTCGGCCCGTTTTGCACCAAGTTTTGTAAGGCAACCAAACGGTACCAAATGCATCCAAATAGTATGAAACACACCAAAACATTAGTTTAGGTCTGAACGGTGCCAATCGGGTGTGTTTGTTGCGAAAAATTAAGACGCAAATTTGTCGCACGAACTTTTGCACCACTTCAACCCGTTTTGCGCCGAGTTTTGTAAGGCAACCAAACGGTGCCAAATGCACCAAAATAGTACGAAATGCACCAAAACATGAGTTTAGGTCCTAACGGGGTCAATCCGTTGTGTTCGTTGCGAAAAATTATGACATGACTTCGTGGCACGAACTTTTGCACAAGTTTGGCCCGTTTTGCATTGAGTTTTGTAAGGCAACCAAACGGTCTCAAATACATCCAAATAGTACAAAACACACCAAAACATGAGTTTAGAGTCCCATGGGGTGGATCGGGTGCGTTCGTTGTGAAAAACTCCGACGCGACTTTGTGGCACGAACTTTTGCACCAGTTTGGCCCGTTTTGAACTGAGTATTGTAATGCAACAAACTGTTCCAAATGCACTCAAATAGTATAAAACGCAACGAAACATAAGGTTAGGGCCCAATGGGGTGGATTGGGTGGTTTGTTGTGAAAAATTCCAACACGACTTCATGGCACGAACTTTTGCACCACTTTCAGCCTGTTTTGCACCGAGTTTTGTAAGTCAACCAAACGGTACCAAATGCACCCAAATAGTATGAAACACACAAAAACATGAGTTTCGGTCCCAACGGGATCAATCCGGTGTGTTCGTTGCGAAAAATTCTGACACGACTTCATGGCATGAACTTTTGCATCATTTTGGCCCGTTTTGCATTGCGTTTTGTAACGCAACCGAACGGTCCCAAATGCACTCAAACAGTACGAAATGCACCGAAACATAAGGTTAGGGTCCAATGGGGTGGATCGAGTGGTTTGTTGTGAAAAATTTCGACACGACTTCATGGCACGAACTTTTGCACCACTTCAGCCCGTTTTGCTCCGAGTTTTGTAAGGCAAACAAATGGTGCTAAATACACCCAAATAGTATGAAACGCACAAAAACATGAGTGTTGGTCCCAACGGGATCAATCCGGTGTGTTCGTTGCGAAAGATTCCGACGCGACTTCATGGCATGAACTTTTGCACCACTTCGTCCTGTTTTCCACCGAGTTTTGTAAGGCAACCAAACGGTACCAAATGCACCCAAATAGTACGAAACACAACAAAACATTAGTTTAGGTCCGAACGGGGCCAATCGAGTATGTTTGTTACGAAAAATTAAGACATGACTTGTGGCCCGAACTTTTGCACCAGTTAGGCCTATTTTGCACTGAGTTTTGTAAGGCAACCAAACGGTGCCAAATGACTCCAAATAGTACAAAACACACCAAAACATGAGTTTAGAGTCCAATGGGGTGGATCGGGTGCGTTCGTTCCGAAAAATTCCGAACCGACTTTGTGGCACGAACTTTTGCACCAGTTTGGCCCACTTTGCACTAAGTTTTGTAATGCAACCAAACTGTCTCAAATGCACCCAAATAGTAAAAAACACACTGAAACATGAGGTTAGGGTCCAATGGGGCGGATCGAGTGGTTTGTTGTGCAAAATTACGACATGACTGGCACGAACTTTTGCACCAGTTCGGCCCGTTTCGCGCCGAGTTTTGTAAGGCAACCAAATGGTACCAAATGCACACAAATAGTACGAAACGCACCAAAACATGAGTTTAGGTCCTAACAGGATCAATCTGGTGTGTTCGTTGCGAAAAATTACGACATGACTTCGTGGCACGAACTTTTGCACCAGTTCCGCCCGTTTTGCAGTGAGTTTTGTAAGGCAACCAAACGGTCCCAAATGCATCCAAATGCTACGAAACACACCAAAACAAGAGTTTAGAGTACAATGGGGTGGATCGGGTGCATTTGTTGCAAAAAATTCCTATGCGACTTCGTGGCACGAACTTTTGCACAAGTTTGGCCCGTTTTGAACAGAGTGTTGTAACGCAACAAACTATCCCAAATGCACACAAATAGTACGAAATGCACCGATACATAAGGTAAGGGTCCCATGGGCTGGATCGGGTGCGTTCGTTGCGAAAAATTCCAACACAACTTCATGGCACGAACTTATGCACCACTTCGGCCCGTTTTGCACCGAGTTTTGTAAGGCAACCAAACGGTCCCAAATAGTACAATACACACCAAAACATGAGTTTAGAGTCCAATGGGGTGGATCAGTTGTGTTCGTTCCGAAAAATTCCGAACCGACTTCGTGGCACGAACTTTTGCACCAGGTTGGCCCGTTTTGCACTGAGTGTTGTAACGCAACCAAACTCTACCAAATGCAGCCAAATAGTACGAAATGCACCGAAACATGAGGTTAGGGTCCAATGGGGTGGATCGAATGGTTTGTTGTGAAAAATTCCAACACGACTTCATGGCACGAACTTCTGCACCACTTCGGCTCATTTTGCACCCAGTTTTGTAAGGCAACCAAACGGTACCAAATGCACCCAAATAGTACAAAACGCACAAAAACATGAGTTTAGATCCCAATGGGGTCAATCTGGTGTGTTCGTTGCGAAAAATTATGACGCGACTTCGTGGCACGAACTTTTCCACCAGTTCGGCCTGTTTTGCACTGAGTTTTTGAAGGCAACCAAATGGTCCCAAATTCATCCAAATAGTACGAAACACACCAAAACATAAGTTTAGAGTCCAATGGGGTGGATCGGGTGAGTTCGTTTCGAAAAATTCTGACCCGACTTCTTGTCACGAACTTTTGCATCAGTTTGGCCCGTTTTGCACTGAGTTTTGTAACGCAACCGAACAGTCGCAAATTCACCAAAATAGTATGAAACGCTATGAAACATGAGTTTTGGGTCCTATGGGGTGGATTAAGTGCGTTCGTTGCGAAAAATTCTGACACGACTTCATGACACAAACTTTTGCATCACTTCAGGGCATTTTGCACCCAGTTTTGTAAGGCAACCAAACGGTACCAAATGCACCCAAATAGTATGAAACGCACCAAAACATGATTTTTGGTCCCAATGGGTCAATCCGGTGTGTTTGTTGCGAAAAATTATGATGCGACTTCGTGGCACAAACTTTTCCACCAGTTCGGCCCATTTGCACTGAGTTTTGTAAGGCAACCAAATGGTCCCAAATACATCCAAATAGTACGAAACACACCAAAACATGAGTTTAGTGTCCAATGGGGTGGATCGGGTAAATTTGTTGCGAAAAATTCCGACACGACTTCATGGCACGAACTTTTAAACCACTTCGGCCCGTTTTGTACCGAGTTTTTTACGGCAACCAAATGGTCCCAAAGGCAACCAAATGGTCCCAAAGGCATCCAAATAGTACAGTACACACCAAAACATGAGTTTAGAGTCCAATGGGGTGGATTGGTTGCTTTCATTGCGAAAAAATCCGACGCCACTTCGTGGCACGAACTTTAGCATAAGTTTGGCCCATTTTGCACTGTGTTCTGTAATGCAACCGAGCAGTCCCAAATCCACCAAAATAGTCTGAAAAGCTATGAAACATGAGTTTTGGGTCCAATGGAGTGGATTGGATGCATTCGTTGTGAAAAAAAGCGGACACGACTTCATGGCACGAACTTTTGCACCACTTAGGCCCGTTTTGCACCGATTTTGGTAAGGCAACCAAATGGTACCAAATGCACCCAAACAGTACGAAACACACCAAAACATTAGTTTAGGTCCTAACTGGGCCAGTCAGGTGTGTTTGTTGTGAAAAATTAAGACGCGACTTCGTGGCACGAACTTTTGCACACGTTCGGCCCGTTTTGCACTGAGTTTTGTAAGGCAACCAAACGGTCCCAAATGCATCCAAATAGTACGAAACACACCAAAACATGAGTTTAGAGTCCAATGGGGGTGGTTCGGGTGTGTTTGTTGCGAAAAATTCCGATGCGACTTTGTGGCACGAACTTTTGCACAAGTTTGGCCCATTCTGAACTGAGTGTTGTAACGCTACAAACTATCCCAAATGCACACAAATAGTACAAAACACACTAATATATGAGGTAAGGGTCCAATGGAGTGGATCAGGTGCGTTCGTTGCGAAACATTCCCACACGACTTCATGGCACGAACTTTTGCACCACTTCGGCCCATTTTGCACCGAGTTTTGTAAGGCAACCAAACGGTACCAAATGCACCCAAATAGTACGAAATGCACCAAAACATGAGTTTAGGTCCTAACGGGGCCTATCAGTTGTGTTTGTTGCGAAAAATTAAGACGCGACTTCGTGGCACGAACTTTTGCACCACTTCGGCTCGTTTTGCTCCCAGTTTTGTAAGGCAACCAAATGGTACCAAATGCGCCCAAATAGTACAAAACGCACAAAAACATGAGTTTAGGTCCCAATGGGGTCAATCCGGTGTGTTCGTTGCGAAAAATAATGACGGGACTTCGTGGCACGAACTTCTGCACCAGTTCGACCCGTTTTGCACTGAGTTTTGTAAGGAACCAAATGGTCCCAAATGCATCCAAATAGTACAAAACATACCAAAACATGAATTTAGAGTCCAATGGGGTGGATCGATTATGTTTGTTGCGAAAAATTCCGATGCGACTTCGTGGCACGAACTTTTGCATCAGTTTGGCCCATTTTGCACTGAGTTTTGTAACGCAACCGAACGGTCCCAAATGCACCAAAATAGAACGAAACGCACCTAAACATTAGTTTAGGTCCTAACGGGGCCAATCAGGTGTGTTTGTTGCAAAAAATTAAGATGCGGCTTCGTGGCACGAACTTTTGCACACGTTCAGCCCGTTTTGCACTGAGTTTTGTAAGGCAACTAAACAGTCCCAAATGCATCCAAATAGTATGAAACACATCAAAACATGAGTCCAGAGTCCAATGGGGTGGATCGGGTGCGTTCATTACGAAAAATTCTGACACAACTTCGTGGCACGAACTTTTGCACCAGGTTGGCCCATTTTGAACTGAGTGTTGTAACGCAACCAAACTATATCAAATGCACCCAAATAGTATGAAACACACCGAAACATGAGGTTAGGGTCCAATGGGGTGGATCGAGTGGTTTGTTGTGAAAAATTACGACATGACTCCATGGCACGAACTTTTGCACCACTTCGGCTCGTTTTGCACCAAGTTTTGTAAGGCAACCAAATGGTCCCAAATGCATCCAAATAGTACAATACACACCAAAACATAAGTTTTGAGTCTAATGGGGTGGATCGGCTGCGTTCGTTGCGAAAAAATCTGACGCGACTTCGTGGCACGAACTTTTGTAGCAGTTTGGCCCGTTTTGCACTGAGTTTTGTAATGCAACCGAATGGTCCCAGATGGACCAAAAACGTATGAAACACTATGAAACATGAGTTTTGGGTCCAATGGGGTGGATTGGGTGCGTTCGTTGCAAAAAATTTGGACACGACTTCATGGCACAAACTTTTGCACCACTTCGGCCCGTTTTGCACCAAGTTTTGTAAGGCAACCAAACGGTACAAAATGCATCCAAATAGTATGAAACACACCAAAACATTAGTTTAGGTCCCAACGGGGCCAATTGGGTGTGTTTGTTGTGAAAAATTAAGACGCGACATCGTGGCACGAACTTTTGCACCAGTTCGGCCCGTTTTGCACTGAGTTTTGTAAGGCAATCGAACGGTCCCAAATGCATCCAAATAGTACAAAACACACCAAAACATGAGTCTAGAGTCTAATGGGGTGGATCGGGCGCATTCATTACGAAAAATTCCAACACGACTTCGGGGCACAATGTTTTGCACTGAGTGTTGTAACGCAACCAAACTCTACTAAATGCACCCAAATAGTCCAAAACGCACCGAAACATGAGGTTAGGGTCCAATGGGGTGGATCGAATGGTTTCTTGTGAAAAATTCCGGCAAGACTTCATGGCACGAACTTTTGCACCACTTCAGCTCGTTTTGCACCCAGTTTTGTAAGGCAACCAAATGGTACCAAATGCACCCAAATAGTACAAAATGCACCAAAACATGAGTTTAGATCCCAAAGGGGTTAATCTGGTGTGTTCGTTGCAAAAAATTATGACGCGACTTTGTGGCACGAACTTTTCAACCAGTTCAGCCTGTTTTACACTGAGTTTTTTAAGGCAACCAAATGGTCCCAAATGCATCCAAATAGTACGAAACACAGCAAAACATAAGTTTAGAGTCCAATGGGGTGGATCGGGTGCGTTCGTTACGAAAAATTCCGACCCGACTTCATGTCACGAACTTTTGCATCAGTTTGGCCCGTTTTGCACTGAGTTGTGTAACGCAACCGAAGGGTCCCAAATGCACCAAAATAGTATGAAATGCTATGAAACATGAGTTTTGGGTCCAATGGGGTGGATTGGGTGCGTTCGTTGCGAAAAGTTCTGACACGACTTCATGGCACGAACTTTTGGACCACTTCAGGCCGTTTTTGCACCCAGTTTTGTAATGCAACCAAACGGTACTAAATGCACCCAAATAGTACGAAATGCACCAAAACATGAGTTTAGGTCCCAATGGGGTCAATTTAGTGTGTTTGTTATGAAAAATTATGATGCGACTTCGTGGCACGAACTTTTCCACCAGTTCGGCCCGTTTTGCACTGAGTTTTGTAAGGCAACCAAATGGTCCCAAATGCATCCAAATAGTACGAAACACACCAAAACATGAGTTTAGAGTCTAATGGGGTGGATCGGGTAAATTCGTTGCAAAATATTCCAACACGACTTCATGGCACGAACTTTTGCACCACTTCGGCCCGTTTTGTACTGAGTTTTTTATGGCAACGAAATGGTCCCAAATGCATCCAAATAGTATAATACACACCAAAAAATGAGTTTAGAGTCCAATGGGGTGGATAGGTTGCGTTCATTGCGAAAAACTCCAACGCCACTTCGTGGAACGAACTTTGCATCAGTTTGGCCCATTTTCACTGTGTTTTGTAACGCAACCGAACGGTCCCAAATGCACCAAAATAGTATGAAAGGCTATGAAACATGAGTTTTGGGTCCAATGGGGTGGATTGTGGGTGCGTTCATTGCGAAAAAAAAGCTGACTAGACTTCATGGCACGAACTTTTGCACCACTTCGGCCCGTTTTGCACCGAGTTTTGTAAGGCAACCAAATGGTACCAAATGCACCCAAATAGTATGAAACGCACTATAACATTAGTTTAGGTCCTAACGGGCCAATCGGGTGTGTTTGTTGCGAAAAATTAAGACACGACTTCGTGGCACAAACTTTTGCACACGTTTGGCCCGTTTTGCACTGAGTTTTGTATGGCAACCAAACGGTCCCAAATGCATCCAAATAGTATGAAACACACCAAAACATGAGTTTAGAGTACAATGGGGTGGTTTGGGTGCGTTCGTTGCAAAAAATTCCGATGCGACTTCGTGGCACGAACTTTTGCACAAGTTTGGCCCGTTGTGAACTGAGTGTTGCAATGCTACAAACTGTCCCAAATGCACACAAATAGTACAAAACGCATTGATACATGAGGTAAGGGTCCAATGGGGTGGATCGGGTGCGTTCGTTGCGAAAAATTCCGACATGACTTCATGGCACAAACTTTTGTACCACTTCGGCCAGTTTTGCACCGAGTTTTGTAAGGCAACCAAATGGTACCAAATGCACCCAAATTGTATGAAATGCACCAAAACATTAGTTTAGGTCCTAACGGGACCAATCGGGTGTGTTTGTTGCGAAAAATTAAGACGCGACTTCGTGGCACGAACTTTTGCACACGTTTGGCCCGTTTTGCACTAAGTTTTATAAGGCAACCAAACGGTCCCAAATGCATCCAAATAGTACAAAACACATCAAAACATGAGTTTAGAGTCCAATCGGATGGAGTCCAAGGGGATGGATCGGGTGCGTTCGTTGCGAAAAATTCCGATGCGACTTCGTGGCACGAACTTTTGCACAAGTTTGGCCCGTTTTGAACTAACTGTTGTAACGCAAGAAACTATCCCAAATGCAGACAAATAGTACGAAATGCACCGATACATAAGGTAAGGGTCCAATGGGGTGGATGGTGATGGAACCTGCTGGGGTTTGCTCCCGATCTTTCGATGAGAGTGGGGGATAACTCGATTTGAGGAGTATCGACGTTGTGCTGCCCGACTACAACACCACAAGGGCTGCGCTGTGCCTTAGCGACAGTTACACCGCCTCCAATTTGTGTTGTTCTTGCTGTGCCAAGAACAACCTTGAACCTGCAAGCAAATCGAAGAACAAGCAAGAACAAGGGGACAAGCAAACAGCCCCCAGACCCTGCCCAAAGGATAAATCTGATACACACAAAGTTGGGGTACTGAATCGAGCAAATCGGGTGGTCTAATCGACACATGCATTTACAAGGATGTAGCAGCAGCTGAACTTACAACCAAACAAAACCCAAGTCTCAAATGGTGGCTGCTGGTGGTTTATATAGGTGGGGAAGCAGCCAAGAGGCGTGGGGGGTGTAAACCCTAACTTAGAATGGGCCCCTAGTGGGCTGAACTAGATACAAGGGCCTCAGCCCAAGACTGGAAGACTGAACGTCATTTTGGCGATTCTGCATAACTCCTTTGGAATTTCGTCATGAGGTTGGATCCATCTGAAAGTAGACTTTAGGAGCTTTCCAAAAAGTACTCATGGGCTTCAAACAATTTTCGGAGCTAAGAGTTATGGCCTTCCGAAGTTGCCCCTTCCTTGAGGTCCGAACTGGTATGTCCGATCTGATCATCCACACTCACTTTCTTGTCGTGTTTGCTCTCCCTCCAATCTGGTTCATGTCCCAAGTTCCTAAGAATAAGAAAAGCATCACAAGAATTTAGTAGTACCCCATTCATGGATGATGGTTTATGGACAGCGAGGAACGAGTTTACCTGATAATTTAGCTCTCGTGCATGAGCTCTTGTCATTGGTCCTTGCTGCGTAGTAGGCATGGGTGTATCGTTGGGAGGGATGTCCTCATCATCCTCCCCTTCTTGCATTTGAGTCGTCCTCGACTCAAGTTCATCTTCCTCGCCCAAATATGGTTTCAAATCTGCAATGTTAAATGTGGGGCTAACCCCAAAATCTGCAGGCAACTCAAATTTGTATGCATTATCATTGATCTTAGCTACAACTTTAAAAGGTCCATCAGCTCTCGGAAGCAACTTTAACTTCCTCAAACCAGGAAACCGATCCTTTCTCAAGTGTAGCCAAACCAAATCACCTGGTTCAAAAGTTACATGCTTCTTTCCTCTGCTACCAGCAAGTTTATATTTAGCATTCATGGTTTCTATGTTCTCCTTTGTGGTCTCATGCATTTTCAAAATCAACTCAGCACGTTGTTTAGCATCAAAATTCAATCTCTCAGAAGTTGGTAGTGGTAGCAAATCAATAGGGGCTCGAGGCACAAAACCATAACCAATCTCAAAAGGGCTCTTTTTAGTAGTAGAATGTTGTGAACGGTTGTAAGCAAACTCAACATGAGGCAAACATTCTTCCCACATTTTTATGTTCTTTTTCGAAGCATGGTAGATAAAGTTCTATTCACAACCTCAGTTTGTCCATCAGTTTGGGGATGACATGTAGTGGAAAATAGCAGCTTAGTACCTAATTTAGCCCACAAAGTTCTCGAAAAATGACTAAGAAATTTTGCATCACGATCTGAAACAATTGTGTTTGGCACACCATGCAAACGAACAATTTCACGAAAGAACAAATCAGCAACATGAATAGTATCATCGGTCTTATGACATGGTATGAAATGTGCCATCTTAGAAAATCTATCCACATCCACAAAAACACTATCCCTCCCCTTCTTTGTTCTAGGCAGTCCTAAAACAAAGTCCATTAAAATATCCTCCCATGGTGCATTAGGAACAGGTAGAGGCATGTACAAACCATGAGGATTAAGGCGTGACTTAGCTTTTTGGCATGTTGTGCAGTGAGCAACAAATCTCTCCACGTCCCTCCGCATCTTGGGCCAAAAGAAATGATCAGCAAGGATGTCTTCTGTCTTCTTCACACCAAAGTGTCCCATCAGCCCTCCTCCATGTGCTTCCTGCAGTAATAACAAACGCACAGAGCTAGCTGGAATGCATAGCTTGTTAGCTCTAAAAACAAACCCATTAGTTTGGACAAATTTGTTCCAAGTTTTTCCCTCCTTACAGTTCAGCAACACATCCTTAAAATCATCATCATGAGCATATTGTGCTTTAATCGTTTCCAAGCCAAAAATTTTGCAATCAAGTTGGGACAGCATAGTGTAACGCCTAGACAAAGCATCAGCAATGACATTCTCCTTTCCTTTCTTGTGTTTGATGACATAAGGGAAAGATTCAATGAATTCAACCCATTTAGCATGCCTACGACTTCGAATGTGTTTTAAGGACTCATGATCAGAATGTATAACAAACTCTTTGGGCCACAAATAGTGCTGCCAAGTTTCCAAAGTTCGAACTAAAGCAAGCAATTCCTTATCGTAAGTTGAATAGTTCAAGCTAGGTCCACTCAATTTCTCACTGAAATATGCTACAGGCTTACCATCTTGCAGCAGCACGCCACCCAACCCAATTCCACTAGCATCACATTCAAGTTCAAATGTTTTATTGAAATCTGGAAGTTGGAGCAAGGGTGCATGAGTTAACTTATCTTTGAGCACGCTGAAAGCATCCTGTTAAGCTGCAGCCCAAGTGAAGGTTGTACCCTTCTTAGTGAGTTCATGCAACGGGGCTGCAATGGTGCTAAAGTCCTTCACAAAGTGACGATAAAATCCAGCAAGTCCTAGAAAGCTTCGCACTTGGGTACCGTTGTGGGAACCGGCCAGCTGTGAATGGCTTCAACCTTGGCTTGATCGACTTGAATTCCCTAAGGTGTCACAACATAGCCAAGAAAAGAGACTCGATCTGTGCAAAAGGTGCACTTCTCAAGGTTACCAAACAAACGTGCATCACGGAGAGCATCCAAAATAGCACGCAAATGATCAAGATGGTCTTCTAGTGATTTGCTATAGATCAGAATGTCATCAAAATATACCACAACAAATCTGCCAATGAAAACGCGTAAAATTTCATTCATTAATCTCATATAGACCAAATTTAGTTTTAAACGTTGTTTTCCATTCATCTCCTAACTTCATGCGAATCTGGTGGTAACCACTACGCAAATCAATTTTCGAGAACACAATTGAGCCACTCAATTCATCAAGCATATCATCTAGCCTAGGGATAGGATGACGATATCTGATTGTTATGTTATTAATCGCTCGGCAATCTACACACATGCTCCAAGATCCATCTTTCTTAGGAACCAAAAGGACAGGAACAGCGCAGGGGCTCAGAGACTCACGCACGTAACCTTTGTCGAGCAATTCTTGTACTTGGCGCTGAATTTCTTTAGTTTCTTCAGGGTTGGTCCTGTATGGTGCACGATTGGGCAAGGAGGCCCCGGGAATAAGGTCAATCTAGTGCTCAATCCCACGACTTGGTGGCAGCCCTGGTGGCACCTACTTTGGAAAAACATCCGCATACTCCTGCAAAAGGTTAGTGACAACAGGGGGCAAGGAAAGAGGTGTGTCCTGAAGTGAAAACAAAGTTTGTTTGCAAATCAAGCCATAGAAAATAGTAGTGGTAGCATCAATCTCATCCAAATCAGATTTAGTAGCAATGAAACATGCCCCTTTCAGCTTGATCTCATTTCTGTTATCATGAACAGATTTGGCACTTCTGTTTTTGTGCTTCTCAAGTTCATTTGCCACAATCTGATTTTCACTTTTAGCCTGTTCCTGATTCTTCATTTTACCAGCTCTAGTAAGTTCACCTTTTAAAATTGCTTCAGGAGACATTGGATGCAACACAATCCTTTTATCATGGTATTGGAAGGAATACTGATTTGATCTACCATGGCATCATGATGCATAGAATCTTTATCAAATTGCCATGGCCTTCCTAGCAGAATACTATATGCCTGCATTGGCACAACATCACATTCAACAACATCTTTACAGGATCCGATGGCAAGATTAATTCGCACAAGTTTTGTTACCTTTGCCTTACCGGTGTTATTCAGCCATTGAATGCAATATGGATGCGGGTGTGGTTGGGTGCTAAGCGCAAGCTTCTCCACCATGTCGCTGCTGGCCAAGTTGTTGCAGCTACCTCCATCGATGATCACTCGACACGAACGCTCTTTGATGACACACTTTGTTTGGAACAATGTGTGCCGCTGATTTTGCTCCGCTTTCTCCATTTGTGCGCTCAGCACACGCTGCACAATTAGGCTCTCATAGCGGTCGGCTTCAGCTGCATTAATATGTTCTTCCGAGCAGCCCTCACTTCCTGCATGGTCAGCTGCAAGCAATGCAAGTATATCTTAATCAAGTTCACTAGTAGATGAGTACTCACCATCATTTTTTACCACCAAAACACGCTTGCTTGGGCAGTCACGCATGACATGTCCAAATCCCTTGCAGCGGTGGCACTGAACATCTCTTGTTCTACCTGTGGATGGCACCAATGAAGTGGTTGCCGCAGGTTTTTGCGTTGTCTTTGCTGCTGAATTTGCAGGGTTGTCACGAGGCTTGTCGCTAGAAGGTGGGGCTGCTGTCTGAGCTGACGATGAATAAGGTGCAGCAGCACGTCCAGTTGATGGAATGCTTGAGCGGGGCTGCGTGGAAAAATTCCACCCTGCAGAAATGTTAGTCCTGGTACTTGCACATCGTCCATGCACTTCCCTTTCAGCTTTGCAAGCAAGATGGAACAAATCGGGTGTGTTTGTTGCAAAAAATTAAGACGCGACTTCGTGGCACGAACTTTTGCACACGTTCGGCCCATTTTGCACTGAGTTTTGTAAGGCAACCAAATGGTCCCAAATGCATCCAAATAGTACGAAACATACCAAAACATGAGTTTAGAGTCCAATGGGGTGGATCGGGTGCGTTCGTTGCGAAAAATTCTGATGCGACTTCGTGGCATGAACTTTTGCACAAGTTTGGCCCATTTTGAACTGAGTGTTGTAACACAACAAACTGTCCCAAATGAACACAAATAGTATGAAACACACGGACACATGAGGTAAGGGTCCAATGGGATGGATTGGGTACGTTCGTTGCGAAAAAATCCGTCACGACTTCATAGCACGAACTTTTGCACCACTTCAGCCCGTTTTGCACCGAGTTTTGTAAGGCAACCAAACAGTCCCAAATGCATCCAAATAGTACAATACACACCAAAACATGAGTTTAGAGTCCAATAGGGTGGATCGGTTGCGTTCGTTGCGAAAAATTCCCCCGCGACTTCGTGGCACGAACTTTTGCATCAGTTTGGCCCGTTTTGAACTGAGTTTTATAACGCAACCGAACGGTCCCAAATGCACCAAAATAGTATGAAACGCTATGAAACATGAGTTTTGAGGCCAATGGGGTGGATTGGGTGTGTTCGTTGCGAAAAATTCTGACACGACTTCATGGCACAAACTTTTGCACCACTTCGGCCCGTTTTGCACCGAGTTTTGTAAGGCAACCAAATAGTACCAAATGCATCCAAATAGTATGAAACACACAAAGACAATACTTTAGGTCCCAACAGGGCCAATCGGATGTGTTTGTCGCGAAAAATTAAGACGCGACTTCGTGGCACGAACTTTTGCACCTGTTCGGCCCATTTTGCACTGAGTTTTGTAAGGCAACTAAACGGTCCCGAATGCATTCAAATAGTACAAAACACACCAAAACATAAGTTTAGAGTCCAATGGGGTGGATCGGGTGCGTTCATTACGAAAAATTCTGATGCGACTTCGTGGCACGAACTTTTGCACCAGGTTGGCCCATTTTGCACTAAGTGTTGTAACACAACCAAACTCTGCCAAATGCACCGAAATAGTACGAAATGCATCGAAACATAAGGTTAGGGTCCAATGGGGTGGATCGAATGGTTTGTTGTGAAAAATTCTGTCACAACTTCATGGCACGAACTTTTGCACCACTTCAGGCTGTTTTGCACCCAAATGCACCCAAATAGTACGAAACGCACCAAAACATTACTTGAGATCCCAATGGGGCCAGTAGGGTGTGTTTGTTGCGAAAAATTAAGACACGACTTCGTGGCACGAACTTTTGCACCAGTATGGCCCATTTTGCACTGAGTTTGTAAAGCATCCAAACGGTCCCAAATGCATCCAAATAGTACAAAATACACCAAAACATGAGTTTAGAGTTCAATGGGGTGGATCGGGTGCGTTCATTACAAAAAATTCCGATGCGACTTCGTCACACGAACTTTTGCACCAGTGGCCCATTTTGCACTGAGTGTTGTAACGCAACCAAACTCTCCCAAAGGCACCCAAATAGTACGAAACGCACCGATACATTAGGTTAGGGTCCAATGGGGTGGATCGAATGGTTTGTTGTGAAAAATTCTGACACGACTTCATGGCGCGAACTTTTGCACCACTTCACGCCGTTTAGCACCCAGTTTTGTTAGGCAAGCAAAGGGTACCAAATGCACCAAAATAGTACGAAACACACCAAAACATGAGTTTAGGTCCCAATGAGGTCAATCCGGTTTGTTTGTTGTGAAAAATTATGACGAGACTTCGTGGCACGAACTTTTGCACCACTTCGGCCCGTTTTGCGCCGAGTTTTGTACGGCAACCAAACAGTCCCAAATGCATCCAAATAGTACAAAACACATCAAAACATGAGTTTAGAGTCAAATGGGGTGGATCGGGTGCGTTCATTATGAAAAATTCCGACACGACTTCGTGTCACGAACTTTTGCACTAGTGGCCCATTTTGCAAACGCAACCAAACTCTCCCAAATGCACCCAAATAGTACGAAATGCACCAAAACATTAGGTTAGGGTCCAATGGGGTCGATCGAATGGTTTGTTGTGAAAAATTCTGATGAGGACACCACGAGTACATCTACACCAGCAGCACCTTCTCTAGCGTCTCCAGATGCACCTCCACCCCAGGCGCCACCTTCTGGGCCAATCACTCGGGCCCGTGCAAGAGAATTGAACTTCGTCATGCTACTGAAGAATGAAGGCCCAGAAGAATAGAAGCTGGCCCAACAGAGGCCCTTGTGTGGGCGCCTAGGGTTGCGCCCTCCCCCTTTGCCCTGGACACCAGGGGCGGCGCCCATCTCCTGGCCGCCCTTCCCTAGGGGCTGCGCCTCCTCTCCCTCTATTTATAGAGAAGTTTCTTTTCAATTCAGATTTGAGTTTTGTTTACATCTAGCTTTAGCTACTCAGGAACACGCGCAAAACAGCGCTGTCCTCGTGTATTCAGAACTCCACCTTCGAGAGATAATCAGATTGCTCGCATCCTTTTCTTGTTCGTTCTTCGATTGCGGACAGGAAACGATCTTCGTGATCAGGCTGATCTTGCATCAACAAGGTCGGTAACCACAGGAAGTTGGTTCAGCGATTGCATTGGCGCTTCGGGTTCGCTCGTCGTAGTCGGATCGTGAGGGTCATCTTCCGTCAAGTCGAATTTATCCCTACTCACCGAAAGATCGGGCACTCCGGCTCTATCAAGTGGTATCAGGTTTCCAGGTTGATCGGTGAGTTTATCTAGTGTTTTTCCCTTTCCTACAGTCCACAAAACCAAAAAAAAAAAATTATTATCAGGTTAGATCCTTGTCCCAGCACCCTTTTGAGCCTTGCACTTTCTTTCAATAATTTGCATTGTTGAATTTGTGTGCTTACGCGTTCAATTGTTGCTGGTTACTTTGTGTTCTATCCTTGTTTTCTTTTCGTCTAACCCTAGCGCCGCCACCATCTCTCTGCCCCTGATCGCCCTCCCCTGCCTTGTGTGTTTGGCAAGTCAAAAAAAAAAGGAAAGAAAGAAACACAACCGCGTGCGTGATTTCTGGTCGCGCCTCTCACGCGCCGACGCCTCCACCCCTTTCCTTTTTCTGTTTCGGATCACACCTCCCTATCCACCGGTTGTGTATTCCTTTTAGCAAGTTTAAAAGGTTTGCCTAATCCTGATCGACTTCAATTGAGACAGTCTTGGTTGCCCAGGCAGTCCTACCATACAAAGGGACATCCGGATCTTGAGAGAGAGAGAGAGAGAGAGTATCTTCTTGTTACCGGAATACCCCTACTTTTCCTGAAAAGTGTGTGTGGTAACTTGCTCATTTGTATTCCTTTGCTCATATAATCAGTTTGTGACACGGAACCACGCTCGACACCATCGTGGCACGGCTCGACACATTGTCCACATCGATCACAGAGTTACAGAAAGATTATGGCGGTGACACGGAACAGGAAGAGGGTACTCGCACCGGTCGTGCCCGCCGTGTGGTACGTCATCAACCTAATGACTCATTTGCTAAGATTAAATTTAAAATTCCGTCTTTTAATGGCAAATATGATCCTGCTGCATATCTTGATTGGGAACTAGAGGTCGACCAGAAATTTTCATGCCATGATATTCCTGTTAATTCTCAAGTTAAAGCTGCTATTAGTGAATTTACTGATTTTGCTTTAATTTGGTGGCGTGAATATAAACAAAAACATCCCACTCCCACCACTTGGACTCAATTAAAAGTTGCCATGCGACACAGATTTGTCCCTTCATATTATGCACGAGATTTGCTTGAAAAAATGCAGTGCTTTCGACAAGGTCAACAGTCTGTTGAGGACTATTATCAGGAGTTACAAAAAGGTATGATTCGTTGTGGTTTGTTTGAGACAGATGACGCTGCTATGGCTCGTTTTCGCGGTGGTTTGAACCGCGAAATTCAGGACATCCTTGATTATAAAGAATATTCTGATATGACCACATTGTTTGCATATGCTTGCAAAGCTGAACGTGAAGTGCAGGGACGTCGTTCGAAGACATATCCTAACTCTTTTGCAGGAAGAAGGCCGGCAACCAGCTCAGCGCCTGCTCTACCTGCGTCATCCACGACCAGCAGTACACCACGCGAGGGGTCGGCCAAACCTGCAGCACCCTCTCCCACAGGCGCTGTTCCTTCCACAGGACGTACACGGGATATTCAGTGCCATCGTTGCAAAGGATTTGGGCACATGATTCGGGACTGCCCAAACAAGCGTACCTTGCTTATCCGTGACAATGGTGAGTACTCTTCTGAAAGTGATTCCGAAGAACCTCGACATGCTATGCTTGCCACTGACCATGCAGCTAATGAGGAGGTACATGTCACCCCGGGCGATGCGGATAGGTATGAAAATCTTGTTGTGCAGCGTGTTCTTAGTACACAGGTCGCCCAGCCTGAGAAAAATCAGCGACACACTCTGTTCCATACAAAGGGCGTTGTGCAGGAGCGGTCGATTCGCATCATCATCGACAGCGGCAGCTGCAACAACTTGGCGAGTACCGTGCTGGTCGAGAAGTTGTCATTACCCACTCGTAAGCATCCGAATCCATATCACATTCAGTGGCTTAATGATGGTGGAAAACTTAGAGTAACACGGTCGGTGCGTGTCCCTTTCTCCATGGGTGCTTATTCTGATTTTGTCGATTGTGATGTTATTCCCATGGAAGCATGCTCTTTGTTACTTGGTAGACCTTGGCAATACGATACTGATAGCTTGCATCATGGTCGTTCAAATCATTATTCTTTCATGTTTAAGGGTCAGAAAATAATTATACATCCAATGACACCTGAACAAATTGTTCAAGATGATCTTGCTCGAGCTGCTAGGAATGCTAAACAACTTGAACCATCACCATCGCCCTCTAATTCTGAAATCAAGTTGAATGCTCCTGTTTTACTTGCTACACGTGCTGATTTTGATGATCTCTGCGATGCTCATTTGCCCTGCTATGCACTTGTATGCTATAGTGTGCTCGTTTCACTCGATGATGCACCGTCTTTGGATATTCCCCCTGTGGTTGCTAACCTTTTGCAGGAGTACGCTGATGTCTTTCCCAAGGACTTGCCATCGGGTCTTCCACCACTCCGTGGTATTGAGCACCAGATTGATCTCATTCCAGGCGCACAGCTTCCGAACCGCGCACCGTACCGTACAAATCCAGATGAGACGAAGGAGATCCAGCGCCAGGTACAGGCGTTGCTCGACAAGGGTTACATCCGTGAGTCTCTTAGCCCTTGCTCAGTTCCTGTGTTACTTGTTCCAAAGAAAGATGGATCATGGCGTATGTGTGTAGACTGTCGTGCTATTAATAACATCACCATTCGTTATCGATATCCTATACCACGCCTTGATGATATGCTAGATGAGCTTAGTGGTGCCATTATTTTCACTAAGATTGATTTGCGTAGTGGTTACCACCAGATTAGAATGAAACTGGGTGATGAATGGAAAACGGCTTTTAAAACGAAATTTGGGTTATATGAATGGTTGGTTATGCCGTTTGGATTGACTAATGCTCCCAGTACCTTTATGCGCTTAATGAATGAAGTTCTAAGGCCTTTCATAGGATTGTTCGTTGTTGTCTATTTTGATGATATCCTGATTTACAGCAAGTCTATGCAAGAACATTTAGAACATTTGCGTGCTGTTTTTGATGCGTTGCGTACTGCTCACTTGTTTGGAAACATAGAAAAATGCATCTTTTGCACACAACGTGTCTCGTTTCTTGGCTATGTTGTTACTCCACAGGGCATTGAGGTGGACAGCAGCAAGATTGATGCCATTCGGGAATGGCCTACACCGACGACGGTCACACAAATTCGGAGCTTTCTTGGACTTGCCGGTTTTTACCGTAGGTTCGTCCGTGACTTTAGTTCCATTGCAGCCCCTTTGCACGAGCTTACAAAGAAAGGTGCGCCATTTGCTTGGGGCGACTCGCAGGAGGTAGCGTTCAACACTTTGAAAGATAAGTTAACACATGCTCCTCTCTTGCAATTGCCTGATTTTAATAAAGTGTTTGAGCTTGAATGTGATGCTAGCGGTATTGGGCTAGGTGCTGTTTTGTTACAAGAAGGAAAACCGGTTGCTTATTTTAGTGAGAAATTAAGCGGTGCTAACCTGAGATATTCTACTTATGATAAGGAGCTTTATGCTTTAGTTCGCACTTTGCAAACATGGCAGCACTATCTTTGGCATCGCGAGTTTATAATCCATTCTGATCATGAGGCTTTGAAACATATTCGTACCCAAACAAATCTGAATCGTCGTCATGCTAATTGGGTAGAATTCATTGAGTCTTTCCCTTACATTATTAAACACAAGAATGGGAAGGAAAATGTCATTGCTGATGCTTTGTCTCGTCGATATACCATGCTATCCCAGTTAGATTTTAAAATCTTTGGCTTGCAAACTGTGAAAGATCAATATGTCGATGATTCTGATTTTAAAGATGTCTTAGCTCATTGTATGAATGGCAAACCATGGGGCAAATTTCACATGCAGGATGGGTTCCTGTTTCGCGCTAACAAGCTGTGTATTCCAGCAAGCTCGGTTCGTCTTTTGTTGTTACAGGAAGCACACGGAGGCGGTCTCATGGGACACTTTGGCGTCTACAAGACGCATGAGGTGCTGGCCGCCCACTTCTTTTGGCCCCGGATGCGCCGTGATGTCGAGCGCCTTGTTGCCCGCTGCACTACTTGTCAGAAAGCTAAGTCACGACTGAACAACCATGGTTTGTATATGCCTTTGCCTGTCCCTACTTCTCCTTGGCTTGATATTTCTATGGACTTTGTTTTGGGATTGCCTAGAACTAAGAAGGGGAGGGATAGTATTTTCGTGGTTGTTGATAGATTCTCCAAAATGGCTCATTTTATACCATGTCATAAAACTGATGATGCTAACAGTGTCGCTGAATTGTTCTTTCGAGAGATTATTCGTTTGCATGGTATTCCGCATACAATAGTCTCTGATCGTGATGCTAAGTTTCTCAGTCATTTTTGGAGATCACTTTGGAATAAATTGGGAACTAAATTGCTGTTTAGCACAACTTGTCACCCTCAGACTGATGGACAAACTGAGGTGGTTAATAGAACTTTGTCAACCATGCTTAGGGCTGTTTTAGACAAAAATTTGAAACGTTGGGAAGATTGTTTGCCTCATATTGAATTTGCGTACAATCGTGCCACACATTCTTCTACAAAGATGTGCCCTTTTCAGATTGTTTATGGTTACATTCCTCGGGCGCCTATTGATTTGTTTTCGCTTGATGCTGAGGGCGCCCCACATATAGATGCTGTTGCACATGTTGAACACATGCTTAACCTCCATGAACAAACACAACAAAACATTGCTGCTACTAATGCTAAGTATCAGGTTGCTGGTAGTAAAGGAAGAAAACATGTTACTTTTGAACCAGGTGATATGGTTTGGTTGCATTTGCGAAAGGATCGTTTTCCTACTTTGCGTCGTTCTAAATTGATGCCTCGTGCTGCTGGTCCTTTTAAGGTGCTAACCAAGATTAATGATAATGCTTATGTTCTTGACCTGCCTGCGGAGTTTGGTGTTTCCACTAGTTTTAATGTTGCAGATTTGAAACCATATGCGGGCGAGGATGAGGAGTTGCCGTCGAGGACGACTTCAGTTCAAGAAGGGGAGGATGATGAGGACACCACGAGTACATCTACACCAGCAGCACCTTCTCTAGCGTCTCCAGATGCACCTCCACCCCAGGCGCCACCTTCTGGGCCAATCACTCGGGCCCGTGCAAGAGAATTGAACTTCGTCATGCTACTGAAGAATGAAGGCCCAGAAGAATAGAAGCTGGCCCAACAGAGGCCCTTGTGTGGGCGCCTAGGGTTGCGCCCTCCCCCTTTGCCCTGGACACCAGGGGCGGCGCCCATCTCCTGGCCGCCCTTCCCTAGGGGCTGCGCCTCCTCTCCCTCTATTTATAGAGAAGTTTCTTTTCAATTCAGATTTGAGTTTTGTTTACATCTAGCTTTAGCTACTCAGGAACACGCGCAAAACAGCGCTGTCCTCGTGTATTCAGAACTCCACCTTCGAGAGATAATCAGATTGCTCGCATCCTTTTCTTGTTCGTTCTTCGATTGCGGACAGGAAACGATCTTCGTGATCAGGCTGATCTTGCATCAACAAGGTCGGTAACCACAGGAAGTTGGTTCAGCGATTGCATTGGCGCTTCGGGTTCGCTCGTCGTAGTCGGATCGTGAGGGTCATCTTCCGTCAAGTCGAATTTATCCCTACTCACCGAAAGATCGGGCACTCCGGCTCTATCAAATTCTGACACGACTTCATGGCACGAACTTTTGCACCACTTCAGGCCGTTTTGCACCCAGTTTTGTAAGGCGACCAAACAGTACCAAATGCACCCAAATAGTACGAAACACACCAAAACATTACTTTTGATGCCAACGGGGCCAGTCGGGTGTGTTTGTTGCGAAAAATTAAGACGCGACTTCGTGGCACGAACTTTTGCACCAGCGGCCCATTTTGCACTAAGTTTTATAAGGCAACCAAACGGTCCCTAATGCATCCAAATCGTACAAAACACATCAAAACATGAGTTTAGAGTCCAATCGGATGGAGTCCAAGGGGATGGATCGGGTGCGTTCGTTGCGAAAAATTCCGATGCGACTTCGTGGCACGAACTTTTGCACAAGTTTGGCCCGTTTTGAACTGACTGTTGTAACGCAAGAAACTATCCCAAATGCAGACAAATAGTACGAAACGCACCAATACATAAGGTAAGGGTCCAATGGGGTGGATGGTGATGGAACCTGCTGGGGTTTGCTCCCGATCTTTCAATGAGAGTGGGGGATAACTCGATTTGAGGAGTATCGATGTTGTGCTGCCCGACTACAACACCACAAGGGCTGCGCTGTGCCTTAGCGACAGTTACACCGCCTCCAATTTGTGTTGTTCTTGCTGTGCCAAGAACAACCTTGAACCTGCAAGCAAATCGAAGAACAAGCAAGAAAAAGGGGACAAGCAAACAGCCCCCAGACCCTGCCCAAAGGATAAATCTGATACACACAAAGTTGGGGTACTGAATCGAGCAAATCGGGTGGTCTAATCGACACATGCATTTACAAGGATGTAGCAGCAGCTAAACTTACAACCAAACAAAACCCAAGTCTCAAATGGTGGCTGCTGGTGGTTTATATAGGTGGGGAAGCAGCCAAGAGGCGTGGGGGGTGTAAACCCTAACTTAGAATGGGCCCCTAGTGGGCTGAACTAGATACAAGGGCCTCAGCCCAAGACTGGAAGACTGAACGTCATTTTGGCGATTCTGCATAACTCCTTTGGAATTTCGTCATGATGTTGGATCCATCTGAAAGTAGACTTTAGGAGCTTTCCAACAAGTACTCATGGGCTTCAAACAATTTTCGGAGCTAAGAGTTATGGCCTTCCGAAGTTGCCCCTTCCTTGAGGTCCGAACTGGTATGGTCCGATCTGATCATCGACACTCACTTTCTTGTCGTGTTTGCTCTCCCTCCAATCTGGTTCATGTCCCAAGTTCCTAAGAATAAGAAAAGCATCACAAGAATTTAGTAGTACCCCCTTCATGGATGATGGTTTATGGACAGCGAGGAACGAGTTTACCTGATAATTTAGCTCTCGTGCATGAGCTCTTGTCATTGGTCCTTGCTGCGTAGTAGGCATGGGTGTATCGTTGGGAGGGATGTCCTCATCATCCTCCTCTTCTTGCATTTGAGTCGTCCTCGACTCAAGTTCATCTTCCTCGCCCAAATATGGTTTCAAATCTGCAATGTTAAATGTGGGGCTAACCCCAAAATCTGCAGGCAACTCAAATTTGTATGCATTATCATTGATCTTAGCTACAACTTTAAAAGGGCCATCAGCTCTCGGAAGCAACTTTAACTTCCTCAAACCAGGAAACCGATCCTTTCTCAAGTGTAGCCAAACCAAATCACCTGGTTCAAAAGTTACATGCTTCTTTCCTCTGCTACCAGCAAGTTTATATTTAGCATTCATGGTTTCTATGTTCTCCTTTGTGGTCTCATGCATTTTCAACATCAACTCAGCACGTTGTTTAGCATCAAAATTCAATCTCTCAGAAGTTGGTAGTGGTAGCAAATCAATAGGGGCTCGAGGCACAAAACCATAAACAATCTCAAAAGGGCTCTTTTTAGTAGTAGAATGTTGTGAATGGTTGTAAGCAAACTCAACATGAGGCAAACATTCTTCCCACATTTTTATGTTCTTTTTCGAAGCATGGTAGATAAAGTTCTATTCACAACCTCAGTTTGTCCATCAGTTTGGGGATGACATGTAGTGGAAAATAGCAGCTTAGTACCTAATTTAGCCCACAAAGTTCTCAAAAAATGACTAAGAAATTTTGCATCACGATCTGAAACAATTGTGTTTGGCACACCATGCAAACGAACAATTTCACGAAAGAACAAATCAGCAACATGAATAGTATCATCGGTCTTATGACATGGTATGAAATGTGCCATCTTAGAAAATCTATCCACATCCACAAAAACACTATCCCTCCCCTTCTTTGTTCTAGGCAGTCCTAAAACAAAGTCCATTAAAATATCCTCCCATGGTGCATTAGGAACAGGTAGAGGCATGTACAAACCATGAGGATTAAGGCGTGACTTAGCTTTTTGGCATGTTGTGCAGTGAGCAACAAATCTCTCCACGTCCCTCCGCATCTTGGGCCAAAAGAAATGATCAGCAAGGATGTCTTCTGTCTTCTTCACACCAAAGTGTCCCATCAGCCCTCCTCCATGTGCTTCCTGCAGTACTAACAAACGCACGGAGCTAGCTGGAATGCATAGCTTGTTAGCTCTAAAAACAAACCCATTAGTTAGGACAAATTTGTTCCAAGTTTTTCCCTCCTTACAGTTCAGCAACACATCCTTAAAATCATCATCATGAGCATATTGTGCTTTAATCGTTTCCAAGCCAAAAATTTTGCAATCAAGTTGGGACAGCATAGTGTAACGCCTAGACAAAGCATCAACAATGACATTCTCCTTTCCTTTCTTGTGTTTGATGACATAAGGGAAAGATTCAATGAATTCAACCCATTTAGCATGCCTACGACTTCGAATGTGTTTTAAGGACTCATGATCAGAATGTATAACAAACTCTTTGGGCCACAAATAGTGCTGCCAAGTTTCCAAAGTTCGAACTAAAGCAAGCAATTCCTTATCGTAAGTTGAATAGTTCAAGCTAGGTCCACTCAATTTCTCACTGAAATATGCTACAGGCTTACCATCTTGCAGCAGCACGCCACCCAACCCAATTCCACTAGCATCACATTCAAGTTCAAATGTTTTATTGAAATCTGGAAGTTGGAGCAAGGGTGCATGAGTTAACTTATCTTTGAGCACGCTGAAAGCATCCTGTTAAGCTGCAGCCCAAGTGAAGGTTGTACCCTTCTTAGTGAGTTCATGCAACGGGGCTGCAATGGTGCTAAAGTCCTTCACAAAGTGACGATAAAATCCAGCAAGTCCTAGAAAGCTTCGCACTTGGGTGACCGTTGTGGGAACCGGCCAGCTGTGAATGGCTTCAACCTTGGCTTGATCGACTTGAATTCCCTAAGGTGTCACAACATAGCCAAGAAAAGAGACTCGATCTGTGCAAAAGGTGCACTTCTCAAGGTTACCAAACAAACGTGCATCACGGAGAGCATCCAAAATAGCACGCAAATGATCAAGATGGTCTTCTAGTGATTTGCTATAGATCAGAATGTCATCAAAATATACCACAACAAATCTGCCAATGAAAACGCGTAAAATTTCATTCATTAATCTCATGAATGTGCTGGGTGCATTAGTGAGACCAAAAGGCATGACTAACCACTCATATAGACCAAATTTAGTTTTAAACATTGTTTTCCATTCATCTCCTAACTTCATGCGAATCTGGTGGTAACCACTACGCAAATCAATTTTCGAGAACACAATTGAGCCACTCAATTCATCAAGCATATCATCTAGCCTAGGGATAGGATGACAATATCTGATTGTTATGTTATTAATCGCTCGGCAATCTACACACATGCTCCAAGATCCATCTTTCTTAGGAACCAAAAGGACAGGAACAACGCAGGGGCTCAGAGACTCACGCACGTAACCTTTGTCGAGCAATTCTTGTACTTGGCGCTGAATTTCTTTAGTTTCTTCAGGGTTGGTCCTGTATGGTGCACGATTGGGCAAGGAGGCCCGGGAATAAGGTCAATCTAGTGCTCAATCCCACGACTTGGTGGCAGCCCCGGTGGCACCTACTTTGGAAAAACATCCGCATACTCCTGCAAAAGGTTAGTGACAACAGGGGGCAAGGAAAGAGGTATGTCCTGAAGTGAAAACAAAGTTTGTTTGCAAATCAAGCCATAGAAAATAGTAGTGGTAGCATCAATCTCATCCAAATCAGATTTAGTAGCAATGAAACAAGCCCCTTTCAGCTTGATCTCATTTCTGTTATCATGAACAGATTTGGCACTTCTGTTTTTGTGCTTCTCAAGTTCATTTGCCACAATCTGATTTTCACTTTTAGCCTGTTCCTGATTCTTCATTTTACCAGCTCTAGTAAGTTCACCTTTTAAAATTGCTTCAGGAGACATTGGATGCAACACAATCCTTTTATCATGGTATTGGAAGGAATACTGATTTGATCTACCATGGCATCATGATGCATAGAATCTTTATCAAATTGCCATGGCCTTCCTAGCAGAATACTATATGCCTGCATTGGCACAACATCACATTCAACAACATCTTTACAGGATCCGATGGCAAGATTAATTCGCACAAGTTTTGTTACCTTTGCCTTACCGGTGTTATTCAGCCATTGAATGCAATATGGATGCGGGTGTGGTTGGGTGCTAAGCGCAAGCTTCTCCACCATGTCGCTGCTGGCCAAGTTGTTGCAGCTACCTCCATCGATGATCACTCGACACGAACGCTCTTTGATGACACACTTTGTTTGGAACAATGTGTGCCGCTGATTTTGCTCCGCTTTCTCCATTTGTGCGCTCAGCACACGCTGCACAATTAGGCTCTCATAGCGGTCGGCTTCAGCTGCATTAATATGTTCTTCCGAGCAGCCCTCACTTCCTGCATGGTCAGCTGCAAGCAATGCAAGTATATCTTCATCAAGTTCACTAGTAGATGAGTACTCACCATCATTTTTTACCACCAAAACACGCTTGCTTGGGCAGTCACGCATGACATGTCCAAATCCCTTGCAGCGGTGGCACTGAACATCTCTTGTTCTACCTGTGGATGGCACCAATGAAGTGGTTGCCGCAGGTTTTTGCGTTGTCTTTGCTGCTGAATTTGCAGGGTTGTCACGAGGCTTGTCGCTAGAAGGTGGGGCTGCTGTCTGAGCTGATGATGAATAAGGTGCAGCAGCACGTCCAGTTGATGGAATGCTTGAGCGGGGCTGCGTGGAAAAATTCCTCCCTGCAGAAATGTTAGTCCTGGTACTTGCACATCGTCCATGCACTTCCCTTTCAGCTTTGCAAGCAAGATGGAACAAATCGGGTGTGTTTGTTGCAAAAAATTAAGACGCGACTTCGTGGCACGAACTTTTGCACACGTTCGGCCCATTTTGCACTGAGTTTTGTAAGGCAACCAAATGGTCCCAAATGCATCCAAATAGTACGAAACATACCAAAACATGAGTTTAGAGTCCAATGGGGTGGATCGGGTGCGTTCGTTGCGAAAAATTCTGATGCGACTTCGTGGCATGAACTTTTGCACAAGTTTGGCCCATTTTGAACTGAGTGTTGTAACGCAACAAACTGTCCCAAATGAACACAAATAGTATGAAACACACGGACACATGAGGTAAGGGTCCAATGGGATGGATCGGGTGTGTTCGTTGCGAAAAATTCCGACACGACTTCATAGCACGAACTTTTGCACCACTTCAGCCCGTTTTGCACCGAGTTTTGTAAGGCAACCAAACAGTCCCAAATGCATCCAAATAGTACAATACACACCAAAACATGAGTTTAGAGTCCAATAGGGTGGATCGGTTGCGTTCGTTGCGAAAAATTCCCCCGCGACTTCGTGGCACGAACTTTTGCATCTGTTTGGCCTATTTTGAACTGAGTTTTGTAACGCAACCGAATGGTCCCAAATGCACCAAAATAGTATGAAACGCTATGAAACATGTGTTTTGGGTCCAATGGGGTGGATTGGGCGTGTTCGTTGCGAATTTGACACGACTTCATGGCATAAACTTTTGCACCCCTTCGCCCCGTTTTGCACCGAGTTTTGTAAGGCAACCAAACGGTACCAAATGCATCCAAATAGTATGAAACAATCCAAAACATTACTTTAGGTCCCAACGGGGCCAATCGAGTGTGTTTGTTGCGAAAAATTAAGACGCGACTTCGTGGCATGAAATTTTGCACCAGTTCGGCCCATTTTGCACTGAGTTTTGTAAGGCAACCAAACGGTCCCAAATGCATCAAAATAGTACAAAACACACAAAAACATGAGTTTAGGGTCAAATGGGGTGGATCGAATGGTTTGTTGTGAAAAATTCTGACACGACTTCATGGCACGAACTTTTGCACCACTTCACGCCGTTTTGCGCCCAGTTTTGTAAGGCAAGCAAACGGTACCAAATGCACCCAAATAGTACGAAACGTACCAAAACATTACTTTAGATCCCAACAGGGCCGGTCCGGTGTGTTTGTTGCGAAAAATTAAGATGCGACTTCATGGCACGAATTTTTGCACCAGTTCGGCCCATTTTGCACTGAGTTTTGTAAGGCAACCAAACGGTCCCAAATGCATCCAAAGAGTACAAAACACACCAAAACTTGAGTTCAGAGTCCAATGGGGTGGATCGAGTGCGTTGATTATGAAAAATTCCGACGCGACTTCGTGGCACGAACTTTTGCACCAGGTTGGCCCTTTTTGCACTGAGTGTTGTAACGCAACCAAATTCTCCCAAATGTACCCAAATAATACGAAATGTACATAAACATAAGGTTAGGGTCCAATGGGGTGGATAGAATGGTTTGTTGTGAAAAATTCTGACATGACTTCATGGCACGAACTTTTGCACCACTTCACGCCGTTTTGCACCCAGTTTTGTAAGGCAACCAAACGGTACCAAATGCACCCAAATAGTAAGAAACGCACCAAAACATTACTTTAGATCCCAATGGGGCCAGTCGGGTGTGTTTGATGCGAAAAATTAAGACGCGACTTCGTGGCACGAATTTTTGCACCAGTTCGGCCCATTTTGCACTGAGTTTTGTAAGGCAACCAAACGGTCCCAAATGCATCCAAATAGTACAAAACACACCAAAACTTGAGTTTAGAGTCCAATGGGGTGGATCGGGTGCATTCATTATGAAAAATTTCGACGCGACTTCGTGGCACGAACTTTTGCATTAGTTTGGCCCGTTTTGAACTGAGTTTTGTAACGCAACCGAACGGTCCCAAATGCACCAAAATAGTATGAAACACTATGAAACATGTGTTTTGGGTCCAATGGGGTGGATTGGGCGTGTTCGTTGCGAATTTGACACGACTTCATGGCACAAGCACTTGCACCACTTCGCCCCGTTTTGCACCGAGTTTTGTAAGGCAACCAAACGGTACCAAATGCATCCAAATAGTATGAAACAAACCAAAACATTACTTTAGGTCCCAACGGGGCCAATCGGGTGTGTTTGTTGCGAAAAATTAAGACGCGACTTCGTGGCATGAACTTTTGCCCCAGTTCGGCCCATTTTGCACAAAGTTTTGTAAGGCAACCAAACGGTCCAAAATGCATCCAAATAGTACAAAACACACCAAAACATGAGTTTAGAGTCAAATGGGGTGGATCAGGTGCGTTCATTACGAAAAATTCTGACGCGACTTTGTGGCACGAACTTTTGCACCAGGTTGGCCCATGTTGCACGGAGTGTTGTAACGCAAACAAACTCTCCCAAATGCACCCAAATAGTACGAAATGCACCAAAACATTAGGTTAGGGTCCAATGGGGTGGATCGAATGGTTTGTTGTGAAAAATTCTGACACGACTTCATGACACGAACTTTTGCACCACTTCACGCCATTTTGCACCTAGTTTTGTAAGGCAACCAAACGGTACCAAATGCACCCAAATAGTACGAAACGCACCAAAACTTGAGTTTAGGTCCCAATGTGGTCAATCCGGTGTGTTTGTTGCGAAAAATTATGACGCGACTTCATGGCACGAACTTTTGCACCACTTCGGCCTGTTTTGCACGGAGTTTTGTACGGCAACCAAACGATCCCAAATGCATCCAAATAGTACAATACACCAGAACATGAGTTTAGAGTCTAATGGAGTGGATCGGTTGCGTTCGGTACAAAAAAATCCGACGCCACTTCGTGGCACGAACTTTTGCATCATTTGGCCCGTTTTGCTCTGTATTTTGTAACACAACTGAACGGTCCCAAATGCACCAAATTAGTATGAAACGCCTTGAAACATGAGTTTTGGGTCCAATGGGGTGGATTGGGTGCGTCCGTTGCGAAAAATTCTGACACGACTTCATGGCACGAACTTTTGCACCACTTCGGAGCGTTTTGCACCGAGTTTTGTAAGGCAACCAAATGGTAGCAAATGCACCCAAATAGTACGAAACACACCAAAACATTAGTTTAGCTCCTAATGGGGCAAATCGGGTGTGTTTGTTGCGAAAAATTAAGACGCGACTTTTGCACTGAGTTTTGTAAGGCAACCAAACGGTCCCAAATGCATCCAAATAGTATGAAACACACCAAAACATGAGTTTAGAGTCCAATGGGGTGGATCGGGTGCGTTCGTTGCGAAAAATTCCGATGCGACTTCGTGGCATGAACTTTTGCACAAGTTTGGCCTGTTTTGAACTGAGTGTTGTAACGCAACAAACTATCCCAAATGCACACAAATAGTACAAAATGCACCGACACATGAGGTAAGGGTCCAATGGGGCGGATCGGTTGCGTTCGTTGCGAAAAATTCCCACGCGACTTCGTGGCACGAACTTTTGCAACAGTTTGGCCCGTTTTGAACTGAGTTTTGTAACGCAACCGAACGGTCCCAAATGCACCAAAATAGTATGAAACGCTATGAAACATGAGTTTTGAGGCCATTGGGGTGGGTTGGGTGTGTTCGTTGCGAAAAATTCTGACATGACTTCATGGCACAAACTTTTGCACCACTTCGGCCCATTTTGCACCGAGTTTTGTAAGGCAACCAAACGGTACCAAATGCATCCAAATAGTATGAAACACACCAAGACAATACTTTAGGTCCCAACAGGGCCAATCGGGTGTGTTTGTCGCAAAAAATTAAGACACGACTTCGTGGCACGAACTTTTGCACCTATTCGGCCCATTTTGCACTGAGTTTTGTAAGACAACTAAACGGTCCCGAATGCATTCAAATAGTCCAATGGGGTGGATCGGGTGCATTCATTACGAAAAATTCTAACGCGACTTCGTGGCACTAACTTTTGCACCAGGTTGGCCCATTTTGCACTGAGTGTTGTAACGCAACCAAACTCTCCCAAATGCACCGAAATAGTACGAAATGCACCGAAACATAAGGTTAGGGTCCAATGGGGTGGATCGAATGGTTTGTTGTGAAAAATTCTGACACAACTTCATGGCACGAACTTTTGCACCACTTCAGGCCGTTTTTCACCCAGTTTTGTATGGAAACCAAACGGTACCAAATGCACCCAAATAGTACGAAACGCACCAAAACATTACTTGAGATCCCAACGGGGCCAGTAGGTTGTCTTTGTTGCGAAAAATTAAGACACGACTTCGTGGCACGAGCTTTTGCACCAGTTGGCCCATTTTGCACTAAGTTTGTAAAGCATCCAAACGGTCCCAAATGCATCCAAATAGTACAAAACACACCAAAACTTGAGTTCAGAGTCCAATGGGGTGGATCGGGTGCGTTCATTACGAAAAATTCCGACGCGACTTCGTGGCACGAACTTTTGCACAAGTTGCCCATTTTGCACTGAGTGTTGTAACGCAACCAAACTCTCCTAAATGCACCCAAATAGTACGAAACGCACCGGAACATAAGATTAGGGTCCAATTGGGTGGATCGAATGGTTTGTTGGAAAAAATTCTGACACGACTTTATGGCACGAACTTTTGCACCACTTCGGCCCGTTTTGCACTGAGTTTTGTACGGCAACCAAACAGTCCCAAATGCATCCAAATAGAACAAAACACACCAAAATATGAGTTTAGAGTCCAATGTGGTGCACCACTTTAGGTCCTAATGGGGCCAATCGGGTGTGTTTGTTGCGAAAAATTAAGACGCGACTTCGTGGCACGAACTTTTGCACACGTTCGGCCTGTTTTGCACTGAGTTTTGTAAGGCAACCAAACAGTCCCAAATGCATCCAAATAGAACGAAACACATCAAAACATGAGTTTAGAGTCCAATGGGGTGGATCGGGTGCGTTCGTTGCGAAAAATTCCGATGCGACTTCGTGGCACGAACTTTTGCACAAGTTTGGCCTGTTTTGAACTGAGTGTTGTAACGCAACAAACTATCCCAAATGCACACAAATAGTACAAAATGCACCGACACATGATGTAAGGGTCCAATGGGGTTGATTGGGTACGTTCGTTGCGAAAAATTCCGTCACGACTTCATGGCACGAACTTTTGCACCACTTCGGCCCGTTTTGCACCGAGTTTTGTAAGGTAACCAAACGGTCCCAAATGCATCCAAATAGTACAATACACACCAAAACATGAGTTTAGAGTCCAATGGGGTGGATCGGTTGCGTTCGTTGCGAAAAATTCCCACGCGACTTCGTGGCACGAACTTTTGCATCAGTTTGGCCCGTTTTGAACTGAGTTTTGTAACGCAACCGAACGGTCCCAAATGCACCAAAATAGTATGAAACGCTATGAAACATGAGTTTTGAGGCCAATGGGGTGGATTGGGTGTGTTCGTTGCGAAAAATTCTGACACGACTTCATGGCACAAACTTTTGCACCACTTCGGCCCGTTTTGCACCGAGTTTTGTAAGGAAACCAAACGGTACCAAATGCATCCAAATAGTATGAAACAAACCAAAACATTACTTTAGGTCCCAACGGGGCCAATCGAGTGTGTTTGCTGCGAAAAATTAAGACGCGACTTCGTGGCATGAAATTTTGCACCAGTTCGGCCCATTTTGCACTGAGTTTTGTAAGGCAACCAAATGGTACCAAATGCATCCAAATAGTACAAAACACACAAAAACATGAGTTTAGGGTCAAATGGGGTGGATCGAATGGTTTGTTGTGAAAAATTCTGACACGACTTCATGGCACGAACTTTTGCACCACTTCACGCCGTTTTGCGCCCAGTTTTGTAAGGCAAGCAAACGGTACCAAATGCACCCAAATAGTACGAAACGTACCAAAACATTACTTTAGATCCCAACAGGGCCGGTCGGGTGTGTTTGTTGCGAAAAATTAAGATGCGACTTCATGGCACGAATTTTTGCACCAGTTCGGCCCATTTTGCACTGAGTTTTGTAAGGCAACCAAACGGTCCCAAATGCATCCAAAGAGTACAAAACACACCAAAACTTGAGTTCAGAGTCCAATGGGGTGGATCGAGTGCGTTGATTATGAAAAATTCCGACGCGACTTCGTGGCACGAACTTTTGCACCAGGTTGGCCCTTTTTGCACTGAGTGTTGTAACGCAACCAAATTCTCCCAAATGTACCCAAATAATACGAAATGCACATAAACATAAGGTTAGGGTCCAATGGGGCGGATAGAATGGTTTGTTGTGAAAAATTCTGACACGACTTCATGGCACGAACTTTTGCACCACTTCACGCCGTTTTGCACCCAGTTTTGTAAGGCAACCAAACGGTACCAAATGCACCCAAATAGTAAGAAACGCACCAAAACATTACTTTAGATCCCAATGGGGCCAGTCGGGTGTGTTTGATGCGAAAAATTAAGACGCGACTTCGCGGCACGAATTTTTGCACCAGTTCGGCCCATTTTGCACTGAGTTTTGTAAGGCAACCAAACGGTCCCAAATGCATCCAAATAGTACAAAACACACCAAAACTTGAGTTTAGAGTCCAATGGGGTGGATCGGGTGCATTCATTATGAAAAATTTCGACGCGACTTCGTGGCACGAACTTTTGCATTAGTTTGGCCCGTTTTGAACTGAGTTTTGTAACGCAACCGAACGGTCCCAAATGCACCAAAATAGTATGAAACACTATGAAACATGTGTTTTGGGTCCAATGGGGTGGATTGGGCGTGTTCGTTGCGAATTTGACACGACTTCATGGCACAAGCACTTGCACCACTTCGCCCCGTTTTGCACCGAGTTTTGTAAGGCAACCAAACGGTACCAAATGCATCCAAATAGTATGAAACAAACCAAAACATTACTTTAGGTCCCAACGGGGCCAATCGGGTGTGTTTGTTGCAAAAAATTAAGACGCGACTTCGTGGCATGAACTTTTGCCCCAGTTCGGCCCATTTTGCACAAAGTTTTGTAAGGCAACCAAACGGTCCAAAATGCATCCAAATAGTACAAAACACACCAAAACATGAGTTTAGAGTCAAATGGGGTGGATCAGGTGCGTTCATTACGAAAAATTCTGACGCGACTTTGTGGCACGAACTTTTGCACCAGGTTGGCCCATGTTGCACGGAGTGTTGTAACGCAAACAAACTCTCCCAAATGCACCCAAATAGTACGAAATGCACCAAAACATTAGGTTAGGGTCCAATGGGGTGGATCGAATGGTTTGTTGTGAAAAATTCTGACACGACTTCATGACACGAACTTTTGCACCACTTCACGCCATTTTGCACCTAGTTTTGTAAGGCAACCAAACGGTACCAAATGCACCCAAATAGTACGAAACGCACCAAAACTTGAGTTTAGGTCCCAATGTGGTCAATCCGGTGTGTTTGTTGCGAAAAATTATGACGCGACTTCGTGGCACGAACTTTTGCACCACTTCGGCCTGTTTTGCACAGAGTTTTGTACGGCAACCAAACGATCCCAAATGCATCCAAATAGTACAATACATCAGAACATGAGTTTAGAGTCTAATGGAGTGGATCGGTTGCGTTCGGTACAAAAAAATCCGACGCCACTTCGTGGCACGAACTTTTGCATCATTTGGCCCGTTTTGCTCTGTATTTTGTAACACAACTGAACGGTCCCAAATGCACCAAATTAGTATGAAACGCCTTGAAACATGAGTTTTGGGTCCAATGGGGTGGATTGGGTGCGTCCGTTGCGAAAAATTCTGACACGACTTCATGGCACGAACTTTTGCACCACTTCGGAGCGTTTTGCACCGAGTTTTGTAAGGCAACCAAATGGTAGCAAATGCACCCAAATAGTACGAAACACACCAAAACATTAGTTTAGCTCCTAATGGGGCAAATCGGGTGTGTTTGTTGCGAAAAATTAAGACGCGACTTTTGCACTGAGTTTTGTAAGGCAACCAAACGGTCCCAAATGCATCCAAATAGTATGAAACACACCAAAACATGAGTTTAGAGTCCAATGGGGTGGATCGGGTGCGTTCGTTGCGAAAAATTCCGATGCGACTTCGTGGCATGAACTTTTGCACAAGTTTGGCCTGTTTTGAACTGAGTGTTGTAACGCAACAAACTATCCCAAATGCACACAAATAGTACAAAATGCACCGACACATGAGGTAAGGGTCCAATGGGGCGGATCGGTTGCGTTCGTTGCGAAAAATTCCCACGCGACTTCGTGGCACGAACTTTTGCAACAGTTTGGCCCGTTTTGAACTGAGTTTTGTAACGCAACCGAACGGTCCCAAATGCACCAAAATAGTATGAAACGCTATGAAACATGAGTTTTGAGGCCATTGGGGTGGGTTGGGTGTGTTCGTTGCGAAAAATTCTGACATGACTTCATGGCACAAACTTTTGCACCACTTCGGCCCATTTTGCACCGAGTTTTGTAAGGCAACCAAACGGTACCAAATGCATCCAAATAGTATGAAACACACCAAGACAATACTTTAGGTCCCAACAGGGCCAATCGGGTGTGTTTGTCGCAAAAAATTAAGACACGACTTCGTGGCACGAACTTTTGCACCTATTCGGCCCATTTTGCACTGAGTTTTGTAAGACAACTAAACGGTCCCGAATGCATTCAAATAGTCCAATGGGGTGGATCGGGTGCATTCATTACGAAAAATTCTAACGCGACTTCGTGGCACTAACTTCTGCACCAGGTTGGCCCATTTTGCACTGAGTGTTGTAACGCAACCAAACTCTCCCAAATGCACCGAAATAGTACGAAATGCACCGAAACATAAGGTTAGGGTCCAATGGGGTGGATCGAATGGTTTGTTGTGAAAAATTCTGACACAACTTCATGGCACGAACTTTTGCACCACTTCAGGCCGTTTTGCACCCAGTTTTGTATGGAAACCAAACGGTACCAAATGCACCCAAATAGTACGAAACGCACCAAAACATTACTTGAGATCCCAACGGGGCCAGTAGGTTGTGTTTGTTGCGAAAAATTAAGACACGACTTCGTGGCACGAGCTTTTGCACCAGTTGGCCCATTTTGCACTAAGTTTGTAAAGCATCCAAACGGTCCCAAATGCATCCAAATAGTACAAAACACACCAAAACTTGAGTTCAGAGTCCAATGGGGTGGATCGGGTGCGTTCATTACGAAAAATTCCGACGCGACTTCGTGGCACGAACTTTTGCACAAGTTGCCCATTTTGCACTGAGTGTTGTAACGCAACCAAACTCTCCTAAATGCACCCAAATAGTACGAAACGCACCGGAACATAAGATTAGGGTCCAATTGGGTGGATCGAATGGTTTGTTGGAAAAAATTCTGACACGACTTTATGGCACGAACTTTTGCACCACTTCGGCCCGTTTTGCACTGAGTTTTGTACGGCAACCAAACAGTCCCAAATGCATCCAAATAGAACAAAACACACCAAAATATGAGTTTAGAGTCCAATGTGGTGCACCACTTTAGGTCCTAATGGGGCCAATCGGGTGTGTTTGTTGCGAAAAATTAAGACGCGACTTCGTGGCACGAACTTTTGCACACGTTCGGCCTGTTTAGCACTGAGTTTTGTAAGGCAACCAAACAGTCCCAAATGCATCCAAATAGAACGAAACACATCAAAACATGAGTTTAGAGTCCAATGGGGTGGATCGGGTGCGTTCGTTGCGAAAAATTCCGATGCGACTTCGTGGCACGAACTTTTGCACAAGTTTGGCCTGTTTTGAACTGAGTGTTGTAACGCAACAAACTATCCCAAATGCACACAAATAGTACAAAATGCACCGACACATGATGTAAGGGTCCAATGGGGTTGATTGGGTACGTTCGTTGCGAAAAATTCCGTCACGACTTCATGGCACGAACTTTTGCACCACTTCGGCCCGTTTTGCACCGAGTTTTGTAAGGCAACCAAACGGTCCCAAATGCATCCAAATAGTACAATACACACCAAAACATGAGTTTAGAGTCCAATGGGGTGGATCGGTTGCGTTCGTTGAGAAAAATTCCCACGCGACTTCGTGGCACGAACTTTTGCATCAGTTTGGCCCGTTTTGAACTGAGTTTTGTAACGCAACCGAACGGTCCCAAATGCACCAAAATAGTATGAAACGCTATGAAACATGAGTTTTGAGGCCAATGGGGTGGATTGGGTGTGTTCATTGCGAAAAATTCTGACACGACTTCATGGCACAAACTTTTGCACCACTTCGGCCCATTTTGCACCGAGTTTTGTAAGGAAACCAAACGGTACCAAATGCATCCAAATAGTATGAAACACACAAAGACAATACTTTAGGTCCCAACAGGGCCAATCGGATGTGTTTGTCGCGAAAAATTAAGACGCGACTTCGTGGCACGAACTTTTGCACCTGTTCGGCCCATTTTGCACTGAGTTTTGTAAGGCAACTAAACGGTCCCGAATGCATTCAAATAGTACAAAACACACCAAAACATGAGTTTAGAGTCCAATGGGGTGGATCGGGTGCGTTCATTACGAAAAATTCTGATGCGACTTCGTGGCACGAACTTTTGCACCAGGTTGGCCCATTTTGCACTGAGTGTTGTAACACAACCAAACTCTGCCAAATGCACCGAAATAGTACGAAATGCATCGAAACATAAGGTTAGGGTCCAATGGGGTGGATCGAATGGTTTGTTGTGAAAAATTCTGTCACAACTTCATGGCACGAACTTTTGCACCACTTCAGGCTGTTTTGCACCCAAATGCACCCAAATAGTACGAAACGCACCAAAACATTACTTGAGATCCCAATGGGGCCAGTAGGGTGTGTTTGTTGCGAAAAATTAAGACACGACTTCGTGGCACGAACTTTTGCACCAGTATGGCCCATTTTGCACTGAGTTTGTAAAGCATCCAAACGGTCCCAAATGCATCCAAATAGTACAAAATACACCAAAACATGAGTTTAGAGTTCAATGGGGTGGATCGGGTGCGTTCATTACAAAAAATTCCGATGCGACTTACTTCGTCGCACGAACTTTTGCACCAGTGGCCCATTTTGCACTGAGTGTTGTAACGCAACCAAACTCTCCCAAAGGCACCCAAATAGTACGAAACGCACCGATACATTAGGTTAGGGTCCAATGGGGTGGATCGAATGGTTTGTTGTGAAAAATTCTGACACGACTTCATGGCACGAACTTTTGCACCACTTCACGCCGTTTAGCACCCAGTTTTGTTAGGCAAGCAAACGGTACCAAATGCACCAAAATAGTACGAAACACACCAAAACATGAGTTTAGGTCCCAATGAGGTCAATCCGGTTTGTTTGTTGTGAAAAATTATGACGAGACTTCGTGGCACGAACTTTTGCACCACTTTCGGCCCGTTTTGCGCCGAGTTTTGTACGGCAACCAAACAGTCCCAAATGCATCCAAATAGTACAAAGCACATCAAAACATGAGTTTAGAGTCAAATGGGGTGGATCGGGTGCGTTCATTATGAAAAATTCCGACACGACTTCGTGTCACGAACTTTTGCACTAGTGGCCCATTTTGCAAACGCAACCAAACTCTCCCAAATGCACCCAAATAGTACGAAATGCACCAAAACATTAGGTTAGGGTCCAATGGGGTCGATCGAATGGTTTGTTGTGAAAAATTCTGACATGACTTCATGGCACGAACTTTTGCACCACTTCAGGCCGTTTTGCACCAAGTTTTGTAAGGCGACCAAACAGTACCAAATGCACCCAAATAGTACGAAACACACCAAAACATTACTTTTGATGCCAACGGGGCCAGTCGGGTGTGTTTGTTGCGAAAAATTAAGACGCGACTTCGTGGCACGAACTTTTGCACCAGCGGCCCATTTTGCACTGAGTGTTGTAACGCAAACAAACTCTCCCAAATGCACCCAAATAGTACGAAACGCACCGAAACATTAGGTTAGGGTCCAATGGGGTGGATCGAATGGTTTGTTGTGAAAAATTCTGAGACGAATTCATGGCACGAACTTTTGCACCGCTTCACGCCGTTTTGCACCCAGTTTTGTTAGGCAACATAACAGTAGCAAATGCACCCAAATAGTACGAAACACACCAAAACATGACTTTAGGTCCCAATGAGGTCAATCCGATGTGTTTGTTGCGAAAAATTATGATGCGACTTCGTGGCACGAACTTTTGCACCACATCGGCCCGTTTTGCACCAAGTTTTGTACGGCAACCAAACGGTCCCAAATGCATCCAAATAGTACAAAACACACCAAAACATGAGTTTAGAGTCCAATGGGGTGGATCGGGTGCGTTCATTATGAAAAATTTCGACGCGACTTCGTGTCACGAACTTTTGCAACAGTGGCCCATTTTGCACTGAGTGTTGTAACGCAACCAAACTCTCCCAAATGCACCCAAATAGTACGAAATGCACCGAACCATTAGGCTAGGGTCCAATGCGGTCGATCGAACGGTTTGTTGTGAAAAATTCTGACACGACTTCGTGGCACGAACTTTTGCACCACTTCACACCATTTTGCACCCAATTTTGTAAGGTAAGCAAACAGTACCAAATGCACCCAAATAGTACGAAACACATCATGTTTAGGTCCCAATGAGGTCAATCCGGTGTGTTTGTTGCGAAAAGTTACGACGCGACTTCGTGGCACGAACTTTTGCACCACTTCGGCCTGTTTTGCACCGAGTTTTGTACTGCAACCAAACGGTCCCAAATGCATCCAAATAGTACAAAACACATCAAAACATGAGTTTAGAGTCCAATGGGGTGGATCGGGTGCTTTCGTTGTGAAAAATTCAGATGCGACTTTGTGGCACGAACTTTTGCACAAGATTGGCCTGTTTTGAACTGAGTGTTGTAACGCAACAAACTGTCCCAAATGCACATAAAAAGTATGAAATGCACCGATACATGAGGTAAGGGTCCAATGGGGTGGATCGGGTGCGTTCGTTGCGAAAAATTCTGACACAACTTCTTGGCGCGAACTTTTGCACCACTTCGCCCCGTTTTGCACCGAGTTTTGTAAGGCAACCAAACGGTCCCAAATGCATCCTAATAGTACAATACACACGAAAGCATGAGTTTAGAGTCCAATTGGGTGCATCGGTTGCGTTCGTAGCAAAAAATTCCGACGCGACTTTGTGGCACGAATTTTTGCATCAGTTTGGCCCGTTTTGATCTGAGTTTTGTAACACAACCGAACGGTCCCAAATGCACCAAAATAGTATGAAACGCTATGAAGCATGAGTTTTGAGTCCAATGGGGTGGATTGGGTGTGTTTGTTGTGAAAAATTCTGACATGACGTCATGGCACAAACTTTTGCACCACTTCGGCCCATTTTGCACCGAGTTTTGTAAGGCAACCAAACGGTACCAAATGCATCCAAATAGTATGAAACGCATAAAGACATTACTTTAGGTCCCAACGGGGCCAATCGGGTGTGTTTGTTGCGAAAAATTGTGACGCGACTTCGTGGCACGAACTTTTGCACCACTTCGGCCCGTTTAGCACCGAGTTTTGTACTACAACCAAACGGTCCCAAATGCATCCAAATAGTACAAAACACATCAAAACATGAGTTTAGAGTCCAATGGAGTGGATCGGGTGGGTTCAATACAAAAAATTCCATTTTGCACTGAGTGTTGTAACGCAACCAAACTCTCCCAAATGCACCCAAATAGTACAAAAATGCACCGAAACATTAGGTTAGGGTCCAATGGGGTGGATCGAATGGTTTGTTGAGAAAAATTCGGACACGATTTCGTGGCACGAACTTTTGCACCACTTCACACCGTTTTGCACCCAATTTTGTAAGACAAGAAAACGGTACCAAATGCACCCAAATAGTACAAAACACACCAAAACATGAGTTTAGGTCCCAATGAGGTCAATCCGGTGTGTTTGTTGCGAAAAATTACGACGCGACTTCGTGGCACGAACTTTTGCACCACTTCAGGACGTTTTGCACAAAGTTTTGTATGGCAACGAAACGGTACCAAATGCACCCAAATAGTACGAAGCGGACCAAAACATTACTTTAGATCCCAACGGGGCCAGTCAGGTGTGTTTGTTGTGAAAAATTAAGACGCGACTTTTTGGCACGAACTTTTGCACCAGTTCGGCCCATTTTGCACTGAGTTTTGTAAGGCAACCAAACGGTCCCAAATGCATCCAAATAGTACAAAACACACCAAAACATGAGTTTAGAGTCCAATGGGGTGGATGGGTGCGTTCTTTACGAAAAATTCCGACGCGACTTCGTGGCACAAACTTTTGCACCAGTGGCCCATTTTGCACTGAGTGTTGTAACGCAACCAAACTCTCCCAAGTGCACCCAAATATTACGAAATGTATCGAAACATTAGGTTAGGGTCCAATGGCGTGGATCGAATGGTTTGTTGTGAAAAATTCAGACATGACTTCATGGCACGAACTTTTGCACCACTTCACGCCGTTTTGCACTAGTTTTGTAAGGCAACCAAACAGTACCAAATGCACCGAAATAGTACCAGACGCACCAAAACATTACTTTAAATCCCAACGGGGCCAGTCAGGTGTGTTTGTTGCGAAAATTATGACGCAACTTCGTGGCATGAACTTTTGCACCTGTTCGGCCCATTTTGCACTGAGTTTTGTAAGGCAACCAAATGGTCCCGAATGCATCCAAATAGTACAAAACACACCAAAACATGAGTTTAGAGTCCAATGGGGTGGATCGGCTGCGTTCATTATGAAAAATTCTGACGCAACTTCATGGCACGAACTTTTGCACCAAGTTGGCCCATTTTGCACTGAGTGTTGTAACACAACCAAACTCTCCCAAATGCACCGAAAGAGTACGGAATGCACCGAAACATAAGGTTAGGGTCCAATGGGGTGGATCGAATGGTTTGTTGTGAAAAATCCTGACACGACTTCAAGGCACGAACTTTTGCATCACTTCAGGCCATTTTGCACAAAGTTTTGTAAGGCAACCAAATGGTACCAAATGCACCCAAATAGTACAAAACACACCAAAACATAAGCTTAGAGTCCAATGGGGTGGATCGGGTGCGTTCATTATGAAAAATTCCGACGCGACTTCGTGGCACGAACTTTTGCACCAGTGGTCCATTTTGCACTGAGTGTTGTAACGCAACCAAACTCTCCCAAATGCACCCAAATAGTACAAAATGCACCGAAACATTAGGTTAGGGTCCAATGGGGTGGATCGAATGGTTTGTTGAGAAAAATTCGGACACGATTTCGTGGCACGAACTTTTGCACCACTTCACACCGTTTTGCACCCAATTTTGTAAGACAAGAAAACGGTACCAAATGCACCCAAATAGTACGAAACACACCAAAACATGAGTTTAGGTCCCAATGAGGTCAATCCGGTGTGTTTGTTGCGAAAAATTACGACGCGACTTCGTGGCACGAACTTTTGCACCACTTCAGGACGTTTTGCACAAAGTTTTGTATGGCAACGAAACGGTACCAAATGCACCCAAATAGTACGAAGCGGACCAAAACATTACTTTAGATCCCAACGGGGCCAGTCAGGTGTGTTTGTTGCGAAAAATTACGACGCAAGTTCGTGGCACGAACTTTTGCACCTGTTCGGCCCATTTTGCACTGAGTTTTGTAAGGCAACCAAACGGTCCCGAATGCACCCAAATAGTACAAAACACAGCAAACCATGAGTTTAGAGTCCAATGGGGTGGATTGGGTGCGTTCATTACAAAAAATACCAACGCGACTTCGTGGCACGAACTTATGCACCAGGTTGGCCCATTTTGCACTGAGTGTTGTAACGCAACCAAACTCTCCCAAATGCACCGAAATAGTACGAAATGCACCAAAAACATAAGGTTAGGGTCCAGTGGGGTGGATCGAATGGTTTGTTGTGAAAAATTCTGACACGACTTCAAGGCACGAACTTTTGCACCACTTCAGGCCGTTTTGCACAAAGTTTTGTATGGCAACCAAACGGTACCAAATGCATCGAAATAGTACGAAGCGGACCAAAACATTACTTTAGATCCCAACGGGGCCAGTCAGGTGCGTTTGTTGTGAAAAATTAAGACGCGACTTTTTGGCACGAACTTTTGCACCCGTTCGGCCCATTTTGCACTGAGTTTTGTAAGGCAACCAAACGGTCCCAAATGCATCCAAATAGTACAAAACACACCAAAACATGAGTTTAGAGTCCAATGGGGTGGATGGGTGCGTTCTTTACGAAATATTCCGACGCGACTTCGTGGCACAAACTTTTGCACCAGTGGCCCATTTTGCACTGAGTGTTGTAACGCAACCAAACTCTCCCAAGTGCACCCAAATATTACGAAATGTACCGAAACATTAGGTTAGGGTCCAATGGTGTGGATCGAATGGTTTGTTGTGAAAAATTCAGACATGACTTCATGGCACGAACTTTTGCACCACTTCACGCCGTTTTGCACCTAGTTTTGTAAGGCAACCAAACAGTACCAAATGCACCGAAATAGTACCAGACGCACCAAAACATTACTTTAAATCCCAACGGGGCCAGTCAGGTGTGTTTGTTGCGAAAAATTACGACGCAACTTCGTGGCACGAACTTTTGCACCTGTTCGGCCCATTTTGCACTGAGTTTTGTAAGGCAACCAAACGGTCCCGAATGCACCCAAATAGTACAAAACACAGCAAACCATGAGTTTAGAGTCCAATGGGGTGGATCGGGTGCGTTCATTACAAAAAATACCAACGCGACTTCGTGGCACGAACTTTTGCACCAGGTTGGCCCATTTTGCACTGAGTGTTGTAACGCAACCAAACTCTCCCAAATGCACCGAAATAGTACGAAATGCACCAAAAACATAAGGTTAGGGTCCAGTGGGGTGGATCGAATGGTTTGTTGTGAAAAATTCTGACACGACTTCAAGGCACGAACTTTTGCACCACTTCAGGCCGTTTTGCACAAAGTTTTGTATGGCAACCAAACGGTACCAAATGAATCGAAATAGTACGAAGCGGACCAAAACATTACTTTAGATCCCAACGGGGCCAGTCAGGTGCGTTTGTTGTGAAAAATTAAGACGCGACTTTTTGGCACGAACTTTTGCACCCGTTCGGCCCATTTTGCACTGAGTTTTGTAAGGCAACCAAACGGTCCCAAATGCATCCAAATAGTACAAAACACACCAAAACATGAGTTTAGAGTCCAATGGGGTGGATGGGTGCGTTCTTTACGAAAAATTCCGACGCGACTTCGTGGCACAAACTTTTGCACCAGTGGCCCATTTTGCACTGAGTGTTGTAACGCAACCAAACTCTCCCAAGTGCACCCAAATATTACGAAATGTACCGAAACATTAGGTTAGGGTCCAATGGTGTGGATCGAATGGTTTGTTGTGAAAAATTCAGACATGACTTCATGGCACGAACTTTTGCACCACTTCACGCCGTTTTGCACCTAGTTTTGTAAGGCAACCAAACAGTACCAAATGCACCGAAATAGTACCAGACGCACCAAAACATTACTTTAAATCCCAACGGGGCCAGTCAGGTGTGTTTGTTGCGAAAATTATGACGCAACTTCGTGGCACGAACTTTTGCACCTGTTCGGCCCATTTTGCACTGAGTTTTGTAAGGCAACCAAATGGTCCCGAATGCATCCAAATAATACAAAACACACCAAAACATGAGTTTAGAGTCCAATGGGGTGGATCGGCTGCGTTCATTATGAAAAAATCCGACGCAACTTCGTGGCACGAACTTTTGCACCAAGTTGGCCCATTTTGCACTGAGTGTTGTAACGCAAGCAAACTCTCCCAAATGCACCGAAAGAGTACGGAATGCACCGAAACATAAGGTTAGGGTCCAATAGGGTGGATCGAATGGTTTGTTGTGAAAAATCCTGACACGACTTCAAGGCACGAACTTTTGCATCACTTCAGGCCATTTTGCACAAAGTTTTGTAAGGCAACCAAACGGTACCAAATGCACCCAAATAGTACAAAACACACCAAAACATAAGTTTAGAGTCCAATGGGGTGGATCGGGTGCGTTCATTATGAAAAATTCCGACGCGACTTCGTGGCACGAACTTTTGCACCAGTGGTCCATTTTGCACTGAGTGTTGTAACGCAACCAAACTCTCCCAAATGCACCCAAATAGTACAAAATGCACCGAAACATTAGGTTAGGGTCCAATGGGGTGGATCGAATGGTTTGTTGAGAAAAATTCGGACACGATTTCGTGGCACGAACTTTTGCACCACTTCACACCGTTTTGCACCCAATTTTGTAAGACAAGAAAACGGTACCAAATGCACCCAAATAGTACGAAACACACCAAAACATGAGTTTAGGTCCCAATGAGGTCAATCCGGTGTGTTTGTTGTGAAAAATTCTGACACGACTTCAAGGCACGAACTTTTGCACCACTTCAGGCCGTTTTGCACAAAGTTTTGTATGGCAACCAAACGGTACCAAATGCACCCAAATAGTACGAAGCGGACCAAAACATTACTTTAGATCCCAACGGGGCCAGTCAGGTGTGTTTGTTGTGAAAAATTAAGACGCGACTTTTTGGCACGAACTTTTGCACCAGTTCAGCCCATTTTGCACTGAGTTTTGTAAGGCAACCAAACGGTCCCAAATGCATCCAAATAGTACAAAACACACCAAAACATGAGTTTAGAGTCCAATGGGGTGGATGGGTGCGTTCTTTACGAAAAATTCCGACGCGACTTCGTGGCACAAACTTTTGCACCAGTGGCCCATTTTGCACTGAGTGTTGTAACGCAACCAAACTCTCCCAAGTGCACCCAAATATTACGAAATGTACCGAAACATTAGGTTAGGGTCCAATGGCGTGGATCGAATGGTTTGTTGTGAAAAATTCAGACATGACTTCATGGCACGAACTTTTGCACCACTTCACGCCGTTTTGCACCTAGTTTTGTAAGGCAACCAAACAGTACCAAATGCACTGAAATAGTACCAGACGCACCAAAACCTTACTTTAAATCCCAACGGGGCCAGTCAGGTGTGGTTGTTGCGAAAATTATGACGCAACTTCGTGGCACGAACTTTTGCACCTGTTCGGCCCATTTTGCACTGAGTTTTGTAAGGCAACCAAATGGTCCCGAATGCATCCAAATAATACAAAACACACCAAAACATGAGTTTAGAGTCCAATGGGGTGGATCGGGTGCATTCATTATGAAAAATTCCGACGCGACTTCGTGGCACGAACTTTTGCACCAGTGGTCCATTTTGCACTGAGTGTTGTAACGCAACCAAACTCTCCCAAATGCACCCAAATAGTACAAAATGCACCGAAACATTAGGTTAGGGTCCAATGGGGTGGATCGAATGGTTTGTTGAGAAAAATTCGGACACGATTTCGTGGCACGAACTTTTGCACCACTTCACACCGTTTTGCACCCAATTTTGTAAGACAAGAAAACGGTACCAAATGCACCCAAATAGTACGAAACACACCAAAACATGAGTTTAGGTCCCAATGAGGTCAATCCGGTGTGTTTGTTGCGAAAAATTACGACGCGACTTCGTGGCACGAACTTTTGCACCACTTCAGGACGTTTTGCACAAAGTTTTGTATGGCAACGAAACGGTACCAAATGCACCCAAATAGTACGAAGCGGACCAAAACATTACTTTAGATCCCAACGGGGCCAGTCAGGTGTGTTTGTTGTGAAAAATTAAGACGCAACTTTTTGGCACGAACTTTTGCACCAGTTCGGCCCATTTTGCACTGAGTTTTGTAAGGCAACCAAACGGTCCCAAATGCATCCAAATAGTACAAAACACACCAAAACATGAGTTTAGAGTCCAATGGGGTGGATGGGTGCGTTCTTTACGAAAAATTCCGACGCGACTTCGTGGCACAAACTTTTGCACCAGTGGCCCATTTTGCACTGAGTGTTGTAACGCAACCAAACTCTCCCAAGTGCACCCAAATGTTACGAAATGTATCGAAACATTAGGTTAGGGTCCAATGGCGTGGATCGAATGGTTTGTTGTGAAAAATTCAGACATGATTTCAAGGCACAAACTTTTGCACCACTTCACGCCGTTTTGCACTAGTTTTGTAAGGCAACCAAACAGTACCAAATGCACCGAAATAGTACCAGACGCACCAAAACATTACTTTAAATCCCAACGGGGCCAGTCAGGTGTGTTTGTTGCGAAAAATTATGACGCAACTTCGTGGCACGAACTTTTGCACCTGTTCGGCCCATTTTGCACTGAGTTTTTTAAGGCAACCAAACGGTCCCGAATGCATCCAAATAGTACAAAACACACCAAAACATGAGTTAGTCCAATGGGGTGGATCGGGTGCGTTCATTATGAAAAATTCTGACGCAACTTCGTGGCACGAACTTTTGCACCAAGTTGGCCCATTTTGCACTGAGTGTTGTAACGCAACCAAACTCTCCCAAATGCACCCAAATAGTACAAAATGCACCGAAACATTAGGTTAGGGTCCAATGGGGTGGATCGAATGGTTTGTTGAGAAAAATTCGGACACGATTTCGTGGCACGAACTTTTGCACCACTTCACACCGTTTTGCACCCAATTTTGTAAGACAAGAAAACGGTACCAAATGCACCCAAATAGTACGAAACACACCAAAACATGAGTTTAGGTCCCAATGAGGTCAATCCGGTGTGTTTGTTGCGAAAAATTACGACGCGACTTCGTGGCACGAACTTTTGCACCACTTCAGGACGTTTTGCACAAAGTTTTGTATGGCAACGAAACGGTACCAAATGCACCCAAATAGTACGAAGCGGACCAAAACATTACTTTAGATCCCAACGGGGCCAGTCAGGTGTGTTTGTTGCGAAAAATTACGACGCAACTTCGTGGCACGAACTTTTGCACCTGTTCGGCCCATTTTGCACTGAGTTTTGTAAGGCAACCAAACGGTCCCGAATGCACCCAAATAGTACAAAACACAGCAAACCATGAGTTTAGAGTCCAATGGGGTGGATTGGGTGCGTTCATTACAAAAAATACCAACGCGACTTCGTGGCACGAACTTATGCACCAGGTTGGCCCATTTTGCACTGAGTGTTGTAACGCAACCAAACTCTCCCAAATGCACCGAAATAGTACGAAATGCACCAAAAACATAAGGTTAGGGTCCAGTGGGGTGGATCGAATGGTTTGTTGTGAAAAATTCTGACACGACTTCAAGGCACGAACTTTTGCACCACTTCAGGCCGTTTTGCACAAAGTTTTGTATGGCAACCAAACGGTACCAAATGCATCGAAATAGTACGAAGCGGACCAAAACATTACTTTAGATCCCAACGGGGCCAGTCAGGTGCGTTTGTTGTGAAAAATTAAGACGCGACTTTTTGGCACGAACTTTTGCACCCGTTCGGCCCATTTTGCACTGAGTTTTGTAAGGCAACCAAACGGTCCCAAATGCATCCAAATAGTACAAAACACACCAAAACATGAGTTTAGAGTCCAATGGGGTGGATGGGTGCGTTCTTTACGAAATATTCCGACGCGACTTCGTGGCACAAACTTTTGCACCAGTGGCCCATTTTGCACTGAGTGTTGTAACGCAACCAAACTCTCCCAAGTGCACCCAAATATTACGAAATGTACCGAAACATTAGGTTAGGGTCCAATGGTGTGGATCGAATGGTTTGTTGTGAAAAATTCAGACATGACTTCATGGCACGAACTTTTGCACCACTTCACGCCATTTTGCACCTAGTTTTGTAAGGCAACCAAACAGTACCAAATGCACCGAAATAGTACCAGACGCACCAAAACATTACTTTAAATCCCAACGGGGCCAGTCAGGTGTGTTTGTTGCGAAAAATTACGACGCAACTTCGTGGCACGAACTTTTGCACCTGTTCGGCCCATTTTGCACTGAGTTTTGTAAGGCAACCAAACGGTCCCGAATGCACCCAAATAGTACAAAACACAGGAAACCATGAGTTTAGAGTCCAATGGGGTGGATCGGGTGCGTTCATTACAAAAAATACCAACGCGACTTCGTGGCACGAACTTTTGCACCAGGTTGGCCCATTTTGCACTGAGTGTTGTAACGCAACCAAACTCTCCCAAATGCACCGAAATAGTACGAAATGCACCAAAAACATAAGGTTAGGGTCCAGTGGGGTGGATCGAATGGTTTGTTGTGAAAAATTCTGACACGACTTCAAGGCACGAACTTTTGCACCACTTCAGGCCGTTTTGCACAAAGTTTTGTATGGCAACCAAACGGTACCAAATGAATCGAAATAGTACGAAGCGGACCAAAACATTACTTTAGATCCCAACGGGGCCAGTCAGGTGCGTTTGTTGTGAAAAATTAAGACGCGACTTTTTGGCACGAACTTTTGCACCCGTTCGGCCCATTTTGCACTGAGTTTTGTAAGGCAACCAAACGGTCCCAAATGCATCCAAATAGTACAAAACACACCAAAACATGAGTTTAGAGTCCAATGGGGTGGATGGGTGCGTTCTTTACGAAAAATTCCGACGCGACTTCGTGGCACAAACTTTTGCACCAGTGGCCCATTTTGCACTGAGTGTTGTAACGCAACCAAACTCTCCCAAGTGCACCCAAATATTACGAAATGTACCGAAACATTAGGTTAGGGTCCAATGGTGTGGATCGAATGGTTTGTTGTGAAAAATTCAGACATGACTTCATGGCACGAACTTTTGCACCACTTCACGCCGTTTTGCACCTAGTTTTGTAAGGCAACCAAACAGTACCAAATGCACCGAAATAGTACCAGACGCACCAAAACATTACTTTAAATCCCAACGGGGCCAGTCAGGTGTGTTTGTTGCGAAAATTATGACGCAACTTCGTGGCACGAACTTTTGCACCTGTTCGGCCCATTTTGCACTGAGTTTTGTAAGGCAACCAAATGGTCCCGAATGCATTCAAATAATACAAAACACACCAAAACATGAGTTTAGAGTCCAATGGGGTGGATCGGCTGCGTTCATTATGAAAAAATCCGACGCAACTTCGTGGCACGAACTTTTGCACCAAGTTGGCCCATTTTGCACTGAGTGTTGTAACGCAAGCAAACTCTCCCAAATGCACCGAAAGAGTACGGAATGCACCGAAACATAAGGTTAGGGTCCAATAGGGTGGATCGAATGGTTTGTTGTGAAAAATCCTGACACGACTTCAAGGCACGAACTTTTGCATCACTTCAGGCCATTTTGCACAAAGTTTTGTAAGGCAACCAAACGGTACCAAATGCACCCAAATAGTACAAAACACACCAAAACATAAGTTTAGAGTCCAATGGGGTGGATCGGGTGCGTTCATTATGAAAAATTCCGACGCGACTTCGTGGCACGAACTTTTGCACCAGTGGTCCATTTTGCACTGAGTGTTGTAACGCAACCAAACTCTCCCAAATGCACCCAAATAGTACAAAATGCACCGAAACATTAGGTTAGGGTCCAATGGGGTGGATCGAATGGTTTGTTGAGAAAAATTCGGACACGATTTCGTGCCACGAACTTTTGCACCACTTCACACCGTTTTGCACCCAATTTTGTAAGACAAGAAAACGGTACCAAATGCACCCAAATAGTACGAAACACACCAAAACATGAGTTTAGGTCCCAATGAGGTCAATCCGGTGTGTTTGTTGTGAAAAATTCTGACACGACTTCAAGGCACGAACTTTTGCACCACTTCAGGCCGTTTTGCACAAAGTTTTGTATGGCAACCAAACGGTACCAAATGCACCCAAATAGTACGAAGCGGACCAAAACATTACTTTAGATCCCAACGGGGCCAGTCAGGTGTGTTTGTTGTGAAAAATTAAGACGCGACTTTTTGGCACGAACTTTTGCACCAGTTCAGCCCATTTTGCACTGAGTTTTGTAAGGCAACCAAACGGTCCCAAATGCATCCAAATAGTACAAAACACACCAAAACATGAGTTTAGAGTCCAATGGGGTGGATGGGTGCGTTCTTTACGAAAAATTCCGACGCGACTTCGTGGCACAAACTTTTGCACCAGTGGCCCATTTTGCACTGAGTGTTGTAACGCAACCAAACTCTCCCAAGTGCACCCAAATATTACGAAATGTACCGAAACATTAGGTTAGGGTCCAATGGCGTGGATCGAATGGTTTGTTGTGAAAAATTCAGACATGACTTCATGGCACGAACTTTTGCACCACTTCACGCCGTTTTGCACCTAGTTTTGTAAGGCAACCAAACAGTACCAAATGCACTGAAATAGTACCAGACGCACCAAAACATTACTTTAAATCCCAACGGGGCCAGTCAGGTGTGGTTGTTGCGAAAATTATGACGCAACTTCGTGGCACGAACTTTTGCACCTGTTCGGCCCATTTTGCACTGAGTTTTGTAAGGCAACCAAATGGTCCCGAATGCATCCAAATAATACAAAACACACCAAAACATGAGTTTAGAGTCCAATGGGGTGGATCGGGTGCATTCATTATGAAAAATTCCGACGCGACTTCGTGGCACGAACTTTTGCACCAGTGGTCCATTTTGCACTGAGTGTTGTAACGCAACCAAACTCTCCCAAATGCACCCAAATAGTACAAAATGCACCGAAACATTAGGTTAGGGTCCAATGGGGTGGATCGAATGGTTTGTTGAGAAAAATTCGGACACGATTTCGTGGCACGAACTTTTGCACCACTTCACACCGTTTTGCACCCAATTTTGTAAGACAAGAAAACGGTACCAAATGCACCCAAATAGTACGAAACACACCAAAACATGAGTTTAGGTCCCAATGAGGTCAATCCGGTGTGTTTGTTGCGAAAAATTACGACGCGACTTCGTGGCACGAACTTTTGCACCACTTCAGGACGTTTTGCACAAAGTTTTGTATGGCAACGAAACGGTACCAAATGCACCCAAATAGTACGAAGCGGACCAAAACATTACTTTAGATCCCAACGGGGCCAGTCAGGTGTGTTTGTTGTGAAAAATTAAGACGCAACTTTTTGGCACGAACTTTTGCACCAGTTCGGCCCATTTTGCACTGAGTTTTGTAAGGCAACCAAACGGTCCCAAATGCATCCAAATAGTACAAAACACACCAAAACATGAGTTTAGAGTCCAATGGGGTGGATGGGTGCGTTCTTTACGAAAAATTCCGACGCGACTTCGTGGCACAAACTTTTGCACCAGTGGCCCATTTTGCACTGAGTGTTGTAACGCAACCAAACTCTCCCAAGTGCACCCAAATGTTACGAAATGTATCGAAACATTAGGTTAGGGTCCAATGGCGTGGATCGAATGGTTTGTTGTGAAAAATTCAGACATGATTTCATGGCACAAACTTTTGCACCACTTCACGTCGTTTTGCACTAGTTTTGTAAGGCAACCAAACAGTACCAAATGCACCGAAATAGTACCAGACGCACCAAAACATTACTTTAAATCCCAACGGGGCCAGTCCGGTGTGTTTGTTGCGAAAAATTATGACGCAACTTCGTGGCACGAACTTTTGCACCTGTTCGGCCCATTTTGCACTGAGTTTTTTAAGGCAACCAAACGGTCCCGAATGCATCCAAATAGTACAAAACACACCAAAACATGAGTTTAGAGTCCAATGGGGTGGATCGGGTGCGTTCATTATGAAAAATTCTGACGCAACTTCGTGGCACGAACTTTTGCACCAAGTTGGCCCATTTTGCACTGAGTGTTGTAACACAACCAAACTCTCCCAAATGCACCGAAAGAGTACGGAATGCACCGAAACATAAGGTTAGGGTCCAATGGGGTGGATCGAATGGTTTGTTGTGAAAAATCCTGACACGACTTCAAGGCACGATCTTTTGCATCACTTCAGGCCATTTTGCACAAAGTTTTGTAAGGCAACCAAACGGTACCAAATGCACCCAAATAGTACAAAACACACCAAAACATAAGCTTAGAGTCCAATGGGGTGGATCGGGTGCGTTCATTATGAAAAATTCCGACGCGACTTCGTGGCACGAACTTTTGCACCAGTGGTCCATTTTGCACTGAGTGTTGTAACGCAACCAAACTCTCCCAAATGCACCCAAATAGTACAAAATGCACCGAAACATTAGGTTAGGGTCCAATGGGGTGGATCGAATGGTTTGTTGAGAAAAATTCGGACACGATTTCGTGGCACGAACTTTTGCACCACTTCACACCGTTTTGCACCCAATTTTGTAAGACAAGAAAACGGTACCAAATGCACCCAAATAGTACGAAACACACCAAAACATGAGTTTAGGTCCCAGAGGTCAATCGGTGTGTTGGTGTGAAAATTCTGACACGACTTCAGGCCAACTTTGCACACTTCAGGTTTTGCCAAAGTTGTAGGCACCAACGTACAAATGCACCAATCAACGACCAAACTTACTTGATCCAACGGGGCCAGTCGGTTGTTTGTTGTGAAAATTAAGACACTTTTGGCACAACTTTTGCACCAGTCAGCCCATTTTGCACTGAGTGTGTAAGCAACCAAACGTCCAAATGCCCAAATAGTACAAAACACAAATAGTTTAAGTCCAATGGGTATGGTGCTTCTTACGAAAATCGACGCGAACACAACTTTTGCACAGTGGCCCTTTTCAGGAGTTTGTAACCACCATCTCCCAAGTGCACCCAATTACGAATGTCGCGAACTATTAGGGTCGGCGGAAATGGTTTGTTGTGAAAAATTCAGACATGACTCAATGCACGGGAACTTTTTTGCAACCACTACACGCCGTTTTGCACCTAGTTTTTGTAAGGCAACCAAACAGTACCAAAATGCACTGAAATAGTACCAGACGCACCAAAACATTACTTTAAAATCCCAACGGGGCCGAGTCAGGTGTGGGTGTTGCCGAAAATTATGACGCAACTTCGTGGCACGAACTGTGATTGCCACCTGTTCGTGAGCCCATTTTGCACTGAGTTTTGTTAAGGCAACCAAATGTCCGAATGCATCCAAATAATACAAAACACACCAAAACATGAGTTTAGAGTCCAATGGGGTGGATCGGGTGCATTCATTATGAAAAATTCCGACGCGACTTCGTGGCACGAACTTTTGCACCAGTGGTCCATTTTGCACTGAGTGTTGTAACGCAACCAAACTCTCCCAAATGCACCCAAATAGTACAAAATGCACCGAAACATTAGGTTAGGGTCCAATGGGGTGGATCGAATGGTTTGTTGAGAAAAATTCGGACACGATTTCGTGGCACGAACTTTTGCACCACTTCACACCGTTTTGCACCCAATTTTGTAAGACAAGAAAACGGTACCAAATGCACCCAAATAGTACGAAACACACCAAAACATGAGTTTAGGTCCCAATGAGGTCAATCCGGTGTGTTTGTTGCGAAAAATTACGACGCGACTTCGTGGCACGAACTTTTGCACCACTTCAGGACGTTTTGCACAAAGTTTTGTATGGCAACGAAACGGTACCAAATGCACCCAAATAGTACGAAGCGGACCAAAACATTACTTTAGATCCCAACGGGGCCAGTCAGGTGTGTTTGTTGTGAAAAATTAAGACGCAACTTTTTGGCACGAACTTTTGCACCAGTTCGGCCCATTTTGCACTGAGTTTTGTAAGGCAACCAAACGGTCCCAAATGCATCCAAATAGTACAAAACACACCAAAACATGAGTTTAGAGTCCAATGGGGTGGATGGGTGCGTTCTTTACGAAAAATTCCGACGCGACTTCGTGGCACAAACTTTTGCACCAGTGGCCCATTTTGCACTGAGTGTTGTAACGCAACCAAACTCTCCCAAGTGCACCCAAATATTACGAAATGTACCGAAACATTAGGTTAGGGTCCAATGGCGTGGATCGAATGGTTTGTTGTGAAAAATTCAGACATGACTTCATGGCACGAACTTTTGCACCACTTCACGCCGTTTTGCACCTAGTTTTGTAAGGCAACCAAACAGTACCAAATGCACCGAAATAGTACCAGACGCACCAAAACATTACTTTAAATCCCAACGGGGCCAGTCAGGTGTGTTTGTTGCGAAAAATTATGACGCAACTTCGTGGCACGAACTTTTGCACCTGTTCGGCCCATTTTGCACTGAGTTTTTTAAGGCAACCAAACGGTCCCGAATGCATCCAAATAGTACAAAACACACCAAAACATGAGTTTAGAGTCCAATGGGGTGGATCGGGTGCGTTCATTATGAAAAATTCTGACGCAACTTCGTGGCACGAACTTTTGCACCAAGTTGGCCCATTTTGCACTGAGTGTTGTAACACAACCAAACTCTCCCAAATGCACCGAAAGAGTACGGAATGCACCGAAACATAAGGTTAGGGTCCAATGGGGTGGATCGAATGGTTTGTTGTGAAAAATCCTGACACGACTTCAAGGCACGATCTTTTGCATCACTTCAGGCCATTTTGCACAAAGTTTTGTAAGGCAACCAAACGGTACCAAATGCACCCAAATAGTACAAAACACACCAAAACATAAGCTTAGAGTCCAATGGGGTGGATCGGGTGCGTTCATTATGAAAAATTCCGACGCGACTTCGTGGCACGAACTTTTGCACCAGTGGTCCATTTTGCACTGAGTGTTGTAACGCAACCAAACTCTCCCAAATGCACCCAAATAGTACAAAATGCACCAAAACATTAGGTTAGGGTCCAATGGGGTGGATCGAATGGTTTGTTGAGAAAAATTCGGACACGATTTCGTGGCACGAACTTTTGCACCACTTCACACCGTTTTGCACCCAATTTTGTAAGACAAGAAAACGGTACCAAATGCACCCAAATAGTACGAAACACACCAAAACATGAGTTTAGGTCCCAATGAGGTCAATCCGGTGTGTTTGTTGCGAAAAATTACGACGCGACTTCGTGGCACGAACTTTTGCACCACTTCGGCCCGTTTTGCACCGAGTTTTGTACTGCAACCAAACGGTCCCAAATGCATCCAAATAGTACAAAACACATCAAAACATGAGTTTAAAGTCCAATGGGGTGGATCGGGTGCTTTCGTTGCGAAAAATTGAGATGCGACTTTGTGGCACGAACTTTTGCACAAGATTGGCCCGTTTTGAACTGAGTGTTGTAACGCAACAAACTGTCCCAAATGCACATAAAAAGTATGAAATGCACCGATACATGAGGTAAGGGTCCAATGGGGTGGATCGGGTGCGTTCGTTGCGAAAAATTCTGACACAACTTCTTGGCGCGAACTTTTGCACCACTTCGCCCCATTTTGCACCGAGTTTTGTAAGGCAACCAAACGGTACCAAATGCATCCACATAGTATGAAACGCATAAAGACAGTACTTTAGGTCCCAACGGGGCCAATCGGGTGTGTTTGTTGCGAAAAATTATGACGCGACTTCGTGGCACGAACTTTTGCACCTGTTCGGCCCATTTTGCACTGAGTTTTGTAAGGCAACCAAACGGTCCCGAATGCACCCAAATAGTACAAAACACAGCAAACCATGAGTTTAGAATCCAATGGGGTGGATCGAGTGCGTTCATTACAAAAATACCAACGCGACTTCGTGGCACGAACTTTTGCACCAGGTTGGCCCATTTTGCACTGAGTGTTGTAACGCAACCAAACTCTCCCAAATGCACCGAAATAGTACGAAATGCACCAAAAACATAAGGTTAGGGTCCAGTGGGGTGGATCGAATGGTTTGTTGTGAAAAATTCTGACACGACTTCAAGGCACGAACTTTTGCACCACTTCAGGCCGTTTTGCACAAAGTTTTGTATGGCAACCAAACGGTACCAAATGCACCCAAATAGTATGAAGCGGACCAAAACATTACTTTAGATCCCAACAGGGCCAGTCAGGTGTGTTTGTTGTGAAAAATTAAGACGCGACTTTTTGGCACGAACTTTTGCACCAGTTCGGCCCATTTTGCACTGAGTTTTGTAAGGCAACCAAACGGTCCCAAATGCATCCAAATAGTACAAAACACACCAAAACATGAGTTTAGAGTCCAATGGGGTGGATGGGTGCGTTCTTTACGAAAAATTCCGACGCGACTTCGTGGCACAAACTTTTGCACCAGTGGCCCATTTTGCACTGAGTGTTGTAACGCAACCAAACTCTCCCAAGTGCACCCAAATATTACGAAATGTACCGAAACATTAGGTTAGGGTCCAATGGCGTGGATCGAATGGTTTGTTGTGAAAAATTCAGACATGACTTCATGGCACGAACTTTTGCACCACTTCACGCCGTTTTGCACCTAGTTTTGTAAGGCAACCAAACAGTACCAAATGCACCGAAATAGTACCAGACGCACCAAAACATTACTTTAAATCCCAACGGGGCCAGTCGAGTGTGTTTGTTGCGAAAAATTAAGACTCGACTTCGTGGCACGAACTTTTGCACCAGTGGCCCATTTTGCACTGAGTGTTGTAACGCAACAAAACTCTCCCAAATGCACCCAAATAGTACGAAACGCACCGAAACATTAGGTTAGGGTCCAATGGGGTGGATCGAATGGTTTGTTGTGAAAAATTCTGACACGACTTCATGGCACGAACTTTTGCACCACTTCACGCCGTTTTGCACCCAGTTTTGTTAGGCAACATAACAGTAGCAAATGCACCCAAATAGTACGAAACACACCAAAACATGACTTTAGGTCCCAATGAGGTCAATCCGGTGTGTTTGTTGTGAAAAAATACGATGCGACTTCGTGGCACGAACTTTTGCACCACTTCGGCCCGTTTTGCACCAAGTTTTGTACGGCAACCAAACGGTCCCAAATAAATCCAAATAGTACAAAACACACCAAAACATGAGTTTAGAGTCCAATGGGGTGGATCGGGTGCGTTCATTATGAAAAATTTCGACGCGACTTCGTGTCACGAACTTTTGCAACAGTGGCCCATTTTGCACTGAGTGTTGTAATGCAACAAAACTCTCCCAAATGCACCCAAATAGTACGAAATGCACCGAAACATTACGCTAGGGTCCAATGGGGTCGATCGAATGGTTTGTTATGGAATATTCTGACACGACTTCGTGACACGAACTTTTGCACCACTTCACACCGTTTTGCACCCAATTTTGTAAGGTAAGCAAACGGTACCAAATGCACCCAAATAGTACGAAACACATCATGTTTAGGTCCCAATGAGGTCAATCCGGTGTGTTTGTTGCGAAAAATTATGACGCGACTTCGTGGCACGAACTTTTGCACCACTTCGGCCCGTTTTGCACCGAGTTATGTACTGCAACCAAACAGTCCCAAATGCATCCAAATAGTACAAAGCACATCAAAACATGAGCTTAGAGTCCAATGGGGTGGATAGGGTGCTTTCGTTGCGAAAAATTCAGATGCGACTTTGTGGCACGAACTTTTGCACAAGATTGGCCCGTTTTGAACTGAGTGTTGTAACGCAACAAACTGTCCCAAATGCACATAAAAAGTATGAAATGCACCGATACATGAGGTGAAGGTCCAATGGGGTGGATCGGGTGCGTTCGTTGCGAAAAATTCTGACACAACTTCTTGGCGCGAACTTTTGCACCACTTCGCCCCGTTTTGCACCGAGTTTTTTAAGGCAACCAAACGGTCCCAAATGCATCCTAATAGTACAATACACACCAAAGCATGAGTTTAGAGTCCAATTGGGTGCATCGGTTGCGTTCGTAGCAAAAAATTCCGACACAACTTTGGGGCACGAATTTTTGCATCAGTTTGGCCCGTTTTGATCTGAGTTTTGTAACACAACCGAACGGTCCCAAATGCACCAAAATAGTATGAAACGCTATGAAACATGAGTTTTGAGTCCAATGGGGTGGATTGGGTGTGTTTGTTGTGAAAAATTCTGACATGACGTCATGGCACAAACTTTTGCACCACGTCGGCCCGTTTTGCACCGAGTTTTGTAAGGCAACCAAACGGTACCAAATGCATCCAAATAGTATGAAACGCATAAAGACATTACTTTAGGTCCCAACGGGGCCAATCGGGTGTGTTTGTTGCGAAAAATTATGATGCGACTTTGTGGCACGAACTTTTGCACCTGTTCGGCCCATTTTGCACTGAGTTTTGTAAGGCAACCAAACGGTCCCGAATGCACCCAAATAGTACAGAACACACCAAACCATGAGTTTAGAGTCCAATGGGGTGGACCGGGTGCGTTCATTACAAAAAATACCAACGCGACTTCATGGCACGAACTTTTGCACCGGGTTGGCCAATTTTGCACTGAGTGTTGTAACGCAACCAAACTCTCCCAAATGCACCAAAATAGTACAAAATGCACCAAAAACATAAGGTTAGGGTCCAATGGGGTGGACCGAATGGTTTGTTGTGAAAAATTCTGACACGACTTCAAGGCACGAACTTTTGCACCACTTCAGGCCGTTTTGCACAAAGTTTTGTATGGCAACCAAACGGAACCAAATGCACCCAAATAGTACAAAACACACCAAAACATGAGTTTAGAGTCCAATGGGGTGGATGGGTGCGTTCTTTACGAAAAATTCCGACGCGACTTCGTGGCACAAACTTTTGCACCAGGTTGGCCCATTTTGCACTGAGTGTTGTAACACAACCAAACTCTCCCAAATGCACCGAAATAGTACGAAATGCACCGAAACATAAGGTTAGGGTCCAATGGGGTGGATCGAATGGTTTGTTGTGAAAAATTCTGACACGACTTCATGGCACGAACTTTTGCACCACTTCAGGCCGTTTTGCACCCAGTTTTGTAAGGCAACCAAACGGTACCAAATGCACCCAAATAGTACGAAACGCACCAAAACATTACTTTAGATCCCAACGGGGCCAGTCGGGTGTGTTTGTTGCGAAAAATTAAGACACGACTTTGTGGCACGAACTTTTGCACCAGTTCGGCCCATTTTGCATTGAGTTTTGTAAAGCAATCAAACGGTCCCAAATGCATCAAAATAGTACAAAACACACCAAAACATGAGTTTAGAGTCCAATGGGGTGGATCAGGTGTGTTCATTATGAAAAATTCCGACGTGACTTCGTGGCACGAACTTTTGCACCTGTGGCCCATTTTGAACTAAGTGTTGTAACGCAACCAAACTCTACCAAATGCACCCAAATAGTATGAAACGCACCGAAACATTAGGTTAGGGACCAATGGGGTGGATCGAATGGTTTATTGTGAAAAATTCTGACACGACTTCAGGGCACGAACTTTTGCACCACTTCACGCCGTTTTGCACCCAGTTTTGTTAGGCAACCAAACAGTAGCAAATGCACCCAAATAGTACGAAACACACCAAAACATGACTTTAGGTCCCAATGAGGTAAATCAGGTGTGTTTGTTGCAAAAAATTATGACGCGACTTCGTGGCACGAACATTTGCACCACTTCGGCCCGTTTTGCACCGAGTTTTGTACGGCAACCAAACGGTCCCAAATGCATCCAAATAGTACAAAACACATCAAAACATGAGTTTAGAGTCCAATGGGGTGGATCGGGTGCTTTCGTTGCGAAAAATTCAGATGCGACTTTGTGGCACGAACTTTTGCACAAGTTTGGCCCGTTTTGAACTGAGTGTTGTAACACAACAAACTGTCCCAAATGAACACAAAAACTATGAAATGCACCGATACAAAGAGGTAAGGGTCCAATGGGGTGGATCGGGTGCGTTCATTGCGAAAAATTCCGACATAACTTCTTGGCGCGAACTTTTGCACCACTTTGGCCCGTTTTGCACCGAGTTTTGTAAGGCAACCAAACAGTCCCAAATGCATCCTAATAGTATAATACACACCAAATGCATCCAAATAGTATGAAACGCACCAAGACATTACTTTAAGTCCCAACGGGGCCAATCGGGTGTGTTTGTTAAGAAAAATTAAGACGCGACTTCGTGGCACGAACTTTTGCACCAGTTCGGCCCATTTTGCACTGAGTTTTGAACGTCAACCAAACGGTCCCAAATGCATCCAAATAGTACAAAACACACCAAAACATGAGTTTAGAGTCCAATGCAGTGGATCGGGTGCATTCATTACGAAAACTTCCGACGCGACTTCGTGGCACGAACTTTTGCAACAGGTTGGCCCATTTTGCACTGACTGTTGTAACGCAACCAAACTCTCCCAAATGCACCGAAATAGTACAAAATGCACTGAAACATTAGGTTAGGGTCCAATGGGGTGGATCGAATGGTTTGTTGTGAAAAATTCTGACACGACTTCATGGCACGAACTTTTGCACCACTTCCCACCGTTTTGCACCCAATTTTGTAAGGCAAGCAAACGGTACCAAATGCACCCAAATAGTAGGAAACACACCAAAACATGAGTTTAGGTCCCAATCAGGTCAATCCGATGTGTTTGTTGCGAAAAATTATGACGCAACTTCGTGGCACGAACTTTTGCACCACTTCGGCCCGTTTTGCACCGAGTTTTGTACTGCAACCAAACGGTCCCAAATGCATCCAAATAGTACAAAACACATCAAAACATGAGTTTAGAGTCCAATGGGGTGGATCGGGTGCTTTCGTTGCGAAAAATTCAGATGCGACTTTGTGGCACGAACTTTTGCACAAGTTTGGCCCGTTTTGAACTGAGTGTTGTAACGCAACAAACTGTCCCAAATGAACACAAAAACTATGAAATGCACCGATACAAGAGGTAAGGGTCCAATGGGGTGGATCGGGTGCGTTCGTTGTGAAAAATTCCGACACAACCTCTTGGCGCGAACTTTTGCACCACTTCGGCCCGTTTTGCACCGAGTTTTGTAAGGCAACCAAATGGTGCCAAATCCATCCTAATAGTATAATACACACCAAAACATGAGTTTAGAGTCCAATTGGGTGCATCGGTTGCGTTCGTAGCAAAAAATTCCGAAGCGACTTCGTGGCACGAATTTTTGCATCAGTTTGGCCCGTTTTTATCTGAGTTTTGAAATGCAACCGAACTGTCCCAAATGCACCAAAATAGTATGAAACGCTATGAAACATGAGTTTGGAGTCCAATGGGGTGGATTGGTTGTGTTTGTTGTGAAAAATTCTGACATGACGTCATGGCACAAACTTTTACACCACTTCGGCCCGTTTTGCACCGAGTTTTGTAAGGCAACCAAATGGTACCAAATGCATCCAAATAGTATGAAACGCACCAAGACATTACTTTAGGTCCCAACGGGGCCAATCGGGTGTGTTTGTTGCGGAAAATTAAGACGCGACTTCGTGGCACGAACTTTTGCACTTGTTCATCCCATTTTGCACTGAGTTTTGTAAGGCAACCAAACGGTCCGAATGCACCCAAATAGTACAAAACACATCAAAACATGAGTTTAGAGTCCAATGGAGTGGATCGGGTGCGTTCATTACGAAAAATTCCAACGCGACTTCGTGGCACGAACTTTTGCACCAGGTTGGCCCATTTTGCACTGAGTGTTGTAACGCAACCAAACTCTCCCAAATGCACCGAAATAGTACGGAATGCTCCGAAACATAAGGTTAGGGTCCAATGGGGTGGATCGAATGGTTTGTTGTGAAAAATCCTGACACGACTTCAAGGCACGAACTTTTGCATCACTTCAGGCCATTTTGCACAAAGTTTTGTAAGGCAACCAAATGGTACCAAATGCATCCAAATAGTACGAAATGGATGAAAACATTACTTTAGATCCCAACGGGGCCAGTAAGGTGTGTTTGTTATGAAAAATTCCGTCACGACTTCGTGGCACGAACTTTTGCACCACTTCGGCCCGTTTTGCACCGAGTTTTGTAAGGCAACCAAACGGTCCCAAATGCATCCAAATAGTACAAAACACGCCAAAACATGAGTTTAGAGTCCAATGGGGTGGATCGATTGTGTTCGTTGCGAAAAATTCCCACGCGACTTCGTGTCACGAACTTTTGCATTAGTTTGGCCCGTTTTGATATGAGATTTGTAACACAACCGAACGGTCCCAAATGCACCAAAATAGTATGAAACGCTATGAAACATGAGTTTTGAGTCCAATGGGGTGGATTGGGTGTGTTCGTTGCGAAAAATTCTGAAATGACGTCATGGCACAAACTTTTGTACCACTTTGTCCCGTTTTGCACCGAGTTTTGTAAGGCAACCAAACGGTACCAAATGCATCCAAATAGTATGAAACACACCAAGACATTACTTTAGGTCCCAACGGGGCCAGTCGGGTGTAATTGTTGTGAAAAATTAACACATGACTTCGTGGCACGAACTTTTGCACCAGGTTGGCCCATTTTGCACTGAGTGTTGTAACGCAACCAAACACTCCCAAATGCACCGAAATAGTACGAAATGCACCGAAACATAAGGTTAGGGTCCAATGGGGTGGATCGAATGGTTTGTTGTGAAAAATTCTGACACGACTTCATGGCACGAACTTTTGCACCACTTCAGGCCGTTTTGCACCCAGTTTTGTAAGGCAACCAAACGGTACCAAATGCACCCAAATAGTACGAAACACACCAAAACATTACTTTAGATCCCAACGGGGCCAGTCGGGTGTGTTTGTTGCGAAAAATTAAGACACGACTTCGTGGCACGAACTTTTGCACCAGTTCGGCCCATTTTGCATTGAGTTTTGTAAAGCAATCAAACGGTCCCAAATGCATCAAAATAGTACAAAACACACCAAAACATGAGTTTAGAGTCCAATGGGGTGGATCGGGTGTGTTCATTATGAAAAATTCCGACGTGACTTCGTGGCACGAACTTTTGCACCTGTGGCCCATTTTGAACTAAGTGTTGTAGCGCAACCAAACTCTACCAAATGCACCCAAATAGTATGAAACGCACCGAAACATTAGGTTAGGGACCAATGGGGTGGATCGAATGGTTTATTGTGAAAAATTCTGACACGACTTCATGGCACGAACTTTTGCACCACTTCACGCCGTTTTGCACCCAATTTTGTTAGGCAACCAAACAGTAGCAAATGCACCCAAATAGTACGAAACACACCAAAACATGACTTTAGGTCCCAATGAGGTAAATCCGGTGTGTTTGTTGCAAAAAATTATGACGCGACTTCGTGGCACGAACATTTACACCACTTCGGCCCGTTTTGCACCGAGTTTTGTACGGCAACCAAATGGTCCCAAATGCATCCAAATAGTACAAAACACATCAAAACATAAGTTTAGAGTCTAATTGGGTGGATCGGGCGGCTTTCGTTGTGAAAAATTCAGATGCGACTTTGTGGCACGAACTTTTGCTCAAGTTTGGCCCGTTTTGAACTTAGTGTTGTAACGCAACAAACTGTCCCAAATGCACATAAATAGTATGAAATGCACCGATACATGAGGTAAGGGTCAAATGGGGTAGATCGGGTGCGTTCGTTGCGAAAAATTCTAACACAACTTCTTGGCGCGAACTTTTGCACCACTTCGGCCTGTTTTGCACAGAGTTTTGTAAGGCAACCAAACGGTCCCAATTGCATCCTAATAGTACAATACACACCAAAACATGAGTTTAGAGTCCAATGTTGTGCATCGGTTGCGTTCGTAGCAAAAAATTCCGACGCGACTTCGTGGCACAAATTTTTGTATCAGTTTGGCCCGTTTTGAACTGAGTTTGGTAACGCAACCGAACGGTCCCAAATGCACCAAAATAGTATGAAACGCTATGAAACATGAGTTTTGAGTCCAAAGGGTGGATTGGGTGTGTTCGTTGCGAAAAATTCTGACATGACGTCATGGCACAAACTTTTGCACCACTTCGGCCCGTTTTGCACCGAGTTTTGTAAGGCAACCAAACGGTACCAAATGCATCCAAATAGTATAAAATGCACCAAGACATTACTTTAGGTCCCAATGGGGCCAATCGGGTGTGTTTGTTGCGAAAAATTAAGACGCGACTTTGTAGCACGAACTTTTGCACCTGTTCAGCCCATTTTGCACTGAGTTTTGTAAGGCGACCAAATGGTCCCGAATGCATCAAAATAGTACTAAACACACCAAAACATGAGTTTAGAGTCCAATTGGTGGATCGGGTGCGTTCATTACGAAACATTCCGATGCGACTTTGTGGCACGAACTTTTGCACCAGGTTGGCCCATTTTGCACTGAGTGTTGTAACGCAATCAAACTCTCCCAAATGCACCGAAATAGTACGAAATGCACTGAAACATTAGGTTAGGTTCCAATGGGGTGGATCGAATGGTTTGTTGTGAAAAATTCTGACACGACTTCATGGCACGAACTTTTGCACCACTTCACACTGTTTTGCTCCCAATTTTGTAAGGCAAGCAAACAGTACCAAATGCACCCAAATAGTACGAAACACACCAAAACATGAGTTTAGGTCCCAATGAGGTCAATCCGGTGTGTTTGGTGCGAAAAATTATGACGCGACTTCGTGGCACGAACTTTTGCACCACTTCGTCCCGTTTTGCACCGAGTTTTGTAAGGCAACCAAACGGTCCCAAATGCATCCAAATAGTACACATCAAAACATAAGGTTAGAGTCCAATGGGGTGGATCGGGTGCTTTCGTTGCGAAAAATTCAGATGCGACTTTGTGGCATGAACTTTTGCTCAAGTTTGGCCCGTTTTGAACTAAGTGTTGTAACGCAACAAGCTGTCGCAAATGTACCCAAATATTACGAAACGGACCAAAACATTACTTTAGATCCCAATGGGGCTAGTCAGGTGTGTTTGTGGTGAAAAATTAAGACGCTACATCGTGGCACGAACTTTTGCACCAGTTCGGCCCATTTTGCACCGAGTTTTGTAAGGCAACCAAACGGTACCAAATGCACCCAAATATTACGAAACAGACCAAAACATTACTTTAGATCCCAATGGGGCCAGTCAGGTGTGTTTGTTGTGAAAAATTAAGACGCGACTTCGTGGCACGAACTTTTGCACCAGTTCGGCCCATTTTGCACTAAGTTTTGTAAGGCAACCAAACGGTCCCAAATGCATCCAAATAGTACAAAACACACCAAAACATGAGTTTAGAGTCCAATGGGTTGGATGGGTGCATTCTTTACGAAAAATTCCGACGCGACTTCGTGGCACAAACTTTTGCACCAGTGGCCCATTTTGCACTGAGTGTTGTAACGCAACCAAACTCTCCCAAACGCACCCAAAGAGTATGAAATGCACCGAAACATTAGGTTAGGGTCCAATGGCGTGGATCGAATGGTTTGTTGTGAAAAATTCTGATTATCATCATGGCACGAACTTTTGCACCACTTCACGCCGTTTTGCACCCAGTTTTGTAAGGCAACCAAACAGCACCAAATGCACCGAAATAGTACCGGACGCACCAAAACATGACTTTAGATCCCAACGGGGCCAGTCGGGTGTGTTTGTTGCGAAAAATTAAGACACGACTTCGTTGCACGAACTTTTGCACCAGTTCGGTCCATTTTGCACTAAGTTTTGTAAGGCAACCAAACGGTCCCAAATGCATCCAAACAGTACAAAACACACCAAAACATGAGTTTAGGTCCCAATGAGGTCAATCCGGTGTGTTTGTTGCGAAAAATTATGACGCTACTTCTTGGCACGAAATTTTGCACCACTTCGGCCCGATTTGCACCGAGTTTTGTACGGCAACCAAACGGTCCCAAATGCATCCAAATAGTACATAACACACCAAAACATGAGTTTAGAGTCCAATGGGGTGGATCGGGTGCATTCGTTGCGAAAAATTCAGATGTGACATTGTGGCACAAACTTTTGCACAAGTTTGACCCGTTTTGAACTGAGTGTTGTAACGCAACAAACTATCCCAAATGTACACAAAAAGTATGAAATGCAACGATACATGAGGTAAGGGTCCAATGGGGTGGATCGGGTGCGTTCGTTGCGAAAAATTCCGACACGACTTCTTGGCGCGAACTTTTGCACCACTTCAGCCTGTTTTGCACAGAGTTTTGTAAGTTAACCAAATGGTCCCAAATGCATCCTAATAATACAATACACACCAAAACATGAGTTTAGAGTCCAATGGGGTGCATCGGTTGCGTTCGTAGCAAAAAATTTCGAAGCGACTTCGTGGCACGAATTTTTTCATCAGTTTGGCCCGTTTTGAACTGAGTTTTGTAACGCAACCGAATGGTCCCAAATGCACCAAAATAGTATGAAATGCTATGAAACATGACTTTTGAGTCCAATGGGGTGGATTGGGTGTGTTCGTTGAGAAAAATTCTGACATGACATCATGGCACAAACTTTTGCACCACTTCGGCCCGTTTTGCACCGAGTTTTGTAAGGCAACCAAACGGTCCCAAATGCATCCTAATAGTACAATACACACCAAAACATGAGTTTAGAGTCCAATGGGGTGGATCGGGTGCATTCGTTGCGAAAAATTCAGATGTGACATTGTGGCACAAACTTTTGCACAAGTTTGACCCGTTTTGAACTGAGTGTTGTAACGCAACAAACTGTCCCAAATGTACACAAAAAGTATGAAATGCAACGATACATGAGGTAAGGGTCCAATGGGGTGGATCGGGTGCGTTCGTTGCGAAAAATTCCGACACGACTTCTTGGCGCGAACTTTTGCACCACTTCAGCCTGTTTTGCACCGAGTTTTGTAAGGCAACCAAATGGTCCCAAATGCATCCTAATAATACAATACACACCAAAACATGAGTTTAGAGTCCAATGGGGTGCATCGGTTGCGTTCGTAGCAAAAAATTTCGACGCGACTTCGTGGCACGAATTTTTTCATCAGTTTGGCCCGTTTTGAACTGAGTTTTGTAACGCAACCGAATGGTCCCAAATGCACCAAAATAGTATGAAACGCTATGAAACATGACTTTTGAGTCCAATGGGGTGGATTGGGTGTGTTCGTTGCGAAAAATTCTGACATGACATCATGGCACAAACTTTTGCACCACTTCGGCCCGTTTTGCACCGAGTTTTGTAAGGCAACCAAACGGTACCAAATGCACCCAAATAGTACGAAACACACCAAAACATGACTTTAGGTCCCAATGAGGTCAATCCGGTGTGTTTGTTGTGAAAAAATACGATGCGACTTCGTGGCACGAACTTTTGCACCACTTCGGCCCGTTTTGCACCAAGTTTTGTACGGCAACCAAACGGTCCCAAATAAATCCAAATAGTACAAAACACACCAAAACATGAGTTTAGAGTCCAATGGGGTGGATCGGGTGCGTTCATTATGAAAAATTTCGACGCGACTTCGTGTCACGAACTTTTGCAACAGTGGCCCATTTTGCACTGAGTGTTGTAATGCAACAAAACTCTCCCAAATGCACCCAAATAGTACGAAATGCACCGAAACATTAGGCTAGGGTCCAATGGGGTCGATCGAATGGTTTGTTATGGAATATTCTGACACGACTTCGTGACACGAACTTTTGCACCACTTCACACCGTTTTGCACCCAATTTTGTAAGGTAAGCAAACGGTACCAAATGCACCCAAATAGTACGAAACACATCATGTTTAGGTCCCAATGAGGTCAATCCGGTGTGTTTGTTGCGAAAAATTATGACGCGACTTCGTGGCACGAACTTTTGCACCACTTCGGCCCGTTTTGCACCGAGTTATGTACTGCAACCAAACAGTCCCAAATGCATCCAAATAGTACAAAGCACATCAAAACATGAGCTTAGAGTCCAATGGGGTGGATAGGGTGCTTTCGTTGCGAAAAATTCAGATGCGACTTTGTGGCACGAACTTTTGCACAAGATTGGCCCGTTTTGAACTGAGTGTTGTAACGCAACAAACTGTCCCAAATGCACATAAAAAGTATGAAATGCACCGATACATGAGGTGAAGGTCCAATGGGGTGGATCGGGTGCGTTCGTTGCGAAAAATTCTGACACAACTTCTTGGCGCGAACTTTTGCACCACTTCGCCCCGTTTTGCACCGAGTTTTTTAAGGCAACCAAACGGTCCCAAATGCATCCTAATAGTACAATACACACCAAAGCATGAGTTTAGAGTCCAATTGGGTGCATCGGTTGCGTTCGTAGCAAAAAATTCCGACACAACTTTGGGGCACGAATTTTTGCATCAGTTTGGCCCGTTTTGATCTGAGTTTTGTAACACAACCAAACGGTCCCAAATGCACCAAAATAGTATGAAACGCTATGAAACATGAGTTTTGAGTCCAATGGGGTGGATTGGGTGTGTTTGTTGTGAAAAATTCTGACTTGACGTCATGGCACAAACTTTTGCACCACTTCGGCCCGTTTTGCACCGAGTTTTGTAAGGCAACCAAACGGTACCAAATGCATCCAAATAGTATGAAACGCATAAAGACATTACTTTAGGTCCCAACGGGGCCAATCGGGTGTGTTTGTTGCGAAAAATTATGATGCGACTTTGTGGCACGAACTTTTGCACCTGTTCGGCCCATTTTGCACTGAGTTTTGTAAGGCAACCAAACGGTCCCGAATGCACCCAAATAGTACAGAACACACCAAACCATGAGTTTAGAGTCCAATGGGGTGGACCGGGTGCGTTCATTACAAAAAATACCAACGCGACTTCGTGGCACGAACTTTTGCACCGGGTTGCCCAATTTTGCACTGAGTGTTGTAACGCAACCAAACTCTCCCAAATGCACCAAAATAGTACAAAATGCACCAAAAACATAAGGTTAGGGTCCAATGGGGTGGACCGAATGGTTTGTTGTGAAAAATTCTGACACGACTTCAAGGCACGAACTTTTGCACCACTTCAGGCCGTTTTGCACAAAGTTTTGTATGGCAACCAAACGGAACCAAATGCACCCAAATAGTACAAAACACACCAAAACATGAGTTTAGAGTCCAATGGGGTGGATGGGTGCGTTCCTTACGAAAAATTCCGACGCGACTTCGTGTCACAAACTTTTGCACCAGGTTGGCCCATTTTGCACTGAGTGTTGTAACACAACCAAACTCTCCCAAATGCACCGAAATAGTACGAAATGCACCGAAACATAAGGTTAGGGTCCAATGGGGTGGATCGAATGGTTTGTTGTGAAAAATTCTGACACGACTTCATGGCACGAACTTTTGCACCACTTCAGGCCGTTTTGCACCCAGTTTTGTAAGGCAACCAAACGGTACCAAATGCACCCAAATAGTACGAAACGCACCAAAACATTACTTTAGATCCCAACGGGGCCAGTCGGGTGTGTTTGTTGCGAAAAATTAAGACACGACTTTGTGGCACGAACTTTTGCACCAGTTCGGCCCATTTTGCATTGAGTTTTGTAAAGCAATCAAACGGTCCCAAATGCATCAAAATAGTACAAAACACACCAAAACATGAGTTTAGAGTCCAATGGGGTGGATCAGGTGTGTTCATTATGAAAAATTCCGACGTGACTTCGTGGCACGAACTTTTGCACCTGTGGCCCATTTTGAACTAAGTGTTGTAACGCAACCAAACTCTACCAAATGCACCCAAATAGTATGAAACGCACCGAAACATTAGGTTAGGGACCAATGGGGTGGATCGAATGGTTTATTGTGAAAAATTCTGACACGACTTCAGGGCACGAACTTTTGCACCACTTCACGCCGTTTTGCACCCAGTTTTGTTAGGCAACCAAACAGTAGCAAATGCACCCAAATAGTACGAAACACACCAAAACATGACTTTAGGTCCCAATGAGGTAAATCCGGTGTGTTTGTTGCAAAAAATTATGACGCGACTTCGTGGCACGAACATTTGCACCACTTCGGCCCGTTTTGCACCGAGTTTTGTACGGCAACCAAACGGTCCCAAATGCATCCAAATAGTACAAAACACATCAAAACATGAGTTTAGAGTCCAATGGGGTGGATCGGGTGCTTTCGTTGCGAAAAATTCAGATGCGACTTTGTGGCACGAACTTTTGCACAAGTTTGGCCCGTTTTGAACTGAGTGTTGTAACACAACAAACTGTCCCAAATGAACACAAAAACTATGAAATGCACCGATACAAAGAGGTAAGGGTCCAATGGGGTGGATCGGGTGCGTTCATTGCGAAAAATTCCGACACAACTTCTTGGCGCGAACTTTTGCACCACTTTGGCCCGTTTTGCACCGAGTTTTGTAAGGCAACCAAACGGTCCCAAATGCATCCTAATAGTATAATACACACCAAATGCATCCAAATAGTATGAAACGCACCAAGACATTACTTTAAGTCCCAACGGGGCCAATCGGGTGTGTTTGTTAAGAAAAATTAAGACGCGACTTCGTGGCACTGAACTTTTGCACCAGTTCGGCCCATTTTGCACTGAGTTTTGAACGTCAACCAAACGGTCCCAAATGCATCCAAATAGTACAAAACACACCAAAACATGAGTTTAGAGTCCAATGCAGTGGATCGGGTGCATTCATTACGAAAACTTCCGACGCGACTTCGTGGCACGAACTTTTGCAACGGGTTGGCCCATTTTGCACTGACTGTTGTAACGCAACCAAACTCTCCCAAATGCACCGAAATAGTACAAAATGCACTGAAACATTAGGTTAGGGTCCAATGGGGTGGATCGAATGGTTTGTTGTGAAAAATTCTGACACGACTTCATGGCACGAACTTTTGCACCACTTCCCACCGTTTTGCACCCAATTTTGTAAGGCAAGCAAACGGTACCAAATGCACCCAAATAGTAGGAAACACACCAAAACATGAGTTTAGGTCCCAATCAGGTCAATCCGATGTGTTTGTTGCGAAAAATTATGACGCAACTTCGTGGCACGAACTTTTGCACCACTTCGGCCCGTTTTGCACCGAGTTTTGTACTGCAACCAAACGGTCCCAAATGCATCCAAATAGTACAAAACACATCAAAACATGAGTTTAGAGTCCAATGGGGTGGATCGGGTGCTTTCGTTGCGAAAAATTCAGATGCGACTTTGTGGCACGAACTTTTGCACAAGTTTGGCCCGTTTTGAACTGAGTGTTGTAACGCAACAAACTGTCCCAAATGAACACAAAAACTATGAAATGCACTGATACAAGAGGTAAGGGTCCAATGGGGTGGATCGGGTGCGTTCGTTGTGAAAAATTCCGACACAACCTCTTGGCGCGAACTTTTGCACCACTTCGGCCCGTTTTGCACCGAGTTTTGTAAGGCAACCAAATGGTGCCAAATCCATCCTAATAGTATAATACACACCAAAACATGAGTTTAGAGTCCAATTGGGTGCATCGGTTGCGTTCGTAGCAAAAAATTCCGAAGCGACTTCGTGGCACGAATTTTTGCATCAGTTTGGCCCGTTTTTATCTGAGTTTTGAAATGCAACCGAACTGTCCCAAATGCACCAAAATAGTATGAAACGCTATGAAACATGAGTTTGGAGTCCAATGGGGTGGATTGGTTGTGTTTGTTGTGAAAAATTCTGACATGACGTCATGGCACAAACTTTTACACCACTTCGGCCCGTTTTGCACCGAGTTTTGTAAGGCAACCAAATGGTACCAAATGCATCCAAATAGTATGAAACGCACCAAGACATTACTTTAGGTCCCAACGGGGCCAATCGGGTGTGTTTGTTGCGGAAAATTAAGACGCGACTTCGTGGCACGAACTTTTGCACCTGTTCAGCCCATTTTGCACTGAGTTTTGTAAGGCAACCAAACGGTCCGAATGCACCCAAATAGTACAAAACACATCAAAACATGAGTTTAGAGTCCAATGGGGTGGATCGGGTGCGTTCATTACGAAAAATTCCAACGCGACTTCGTGGCACGAACTTTTGCACCAGGTTGGCCCATTTTGCACTGAGTGTTGTAACGCAACCAAACTCTCCCAAATGCACCGAAATAGTACGGAATGCTCCGAAACATAAGGTTAGGGTCCAATGGGGTGGATCGAATGGTTTGTTGTGAAAAATCCTGACACGACTTCAAGGCACGAACTTTTGCATCACTTCAGGCCATTTTGCACAAAGTTTTGTAAGGCAACCAAATGGTACCAAATGCATCCAAATAGTACGAAATGGATGAAAACATTACTTTGGATCCCAACGGGGCCAGTAAGGTGTGTTTGTTATGAAAAATTCCGTCACGACTTCGTGGCACGAACTTTTGCACCACTTCGGCCCGTTTTGCACCGAGTTTTGTAAGGCAACCAAACGGTCCCAAATGCATCCAAATAGTACAAAACACGCCAAAACATGAGTTTAGAGTCCAATGGGGTGGATCGATTGTGTTCGTTGCGAAAAATTCCCACGCGACTTCGTGTCACGAACTTTTGCATTAGTTTGGCCCGTTTTGATATGAGATTTGTAACACAACCGAACGGTCCCAAATGCACCAAAATAGTATGAAACGCTATGAAACATGAGTTTTGAGTCCAATGGGGTGGATTGGGTGTGTTCGTTGCGAAAAATTCTGAAATGACGTCATGGCACAAACTTTTGTACCACTTTGTCCCGTTTTGCACCGAGTTTTGTAAGGCAACCAAACGGTACCAAATGCATCCAAATAGTATGAAACACACCAAGACATTACTTTAGGTCCCAACGGGGCCAGTCGGGTGTAATTGTTGTGAAAAATTAACACATGACTTCGTGGCACGAACTTTTGCACCAGGTTGGCCCATTTTGCACTGAGTGTTGTAACGCAACCAAACACTCCCAAATGCACCGAAATAGTACGAAATGCACCGAAACATAAGGTTAGGGTCCAATGGGGTGGATCGAATGGTTTGTTGTGAAAAATTCTGACACGACTTCATGGCACGAACTTTTGCACCACTTCAGGCCGTTTTGCACCCAGTTTTGTAAGGCAACCAAACGGTACCAAATGCACCCAAATAGTACGAAACACACCAAAACATTACTTTAGATCCCAACGGGGCCAAGTCGGGTGTGTTTGTTGCGAAAAATTAAGACACGACTTCGTGGCACGAACTTTTGCACCAGTTCGGCCCATTTTGCATTGAGTTTTGTAAAGCAATCAAACGGTCCCAAATGCATCAAAATAGTACAAAACACACCAAAACATGAGTTTAGAGTCCAATGGGGTGGATCGGGTGTGTTCATTATGAAAAATTCCGACGTGACTTCGTGGCACGAACTTTTGCACCTGTGGCCCATTTTGAACTAAGTGTTGTAGCGCAACCAAACTCTACCAAATGCACCCAAATAGTATGAAACGCACCGAAACATTAGGTTAGGGACCAATGGGGTGGATCGAATGGTTTATTGTGAAAAATTCTGACACGACTTCATGGCACGAACTTTTGCACCACTTCACGCCGTTTTGCACCCAATTTTGTTAGGCAACCAAACAGTAGCAAATGCACCCAAATAGTACGAAACACACCAAAACATGACTTTAGGTCCCAATGAGGTAAATCCGGTGTGTTTGTTGCAAAAAATTATGACGCGACTTCGTGGCACGAACATTTACACCACTTCGGCCCGTTTTGCACCGAGTTTTGTACGGCAACCAAATGGTCCCAAATGCATCCAAATAGTACAAAACACATCAAAACATAAGTTTAGAGTCTAATTGGGTGGATCGGGCGGCTTTCGTTGTGAAAAATTCAGATGCGACTTTGTGGCACGAACTTTTGCTCAAGTTTGGCCCGTTTTGAACTTAGTGTTGTAACGCAACAAACTGTCCCAAATGCACATAAATAGTATGAAATGCACCGATACATGAGGTAAGGGTCAAATGGGGTAGATCGGGTGCGTTCGTTGCGAAAAATTCTAACACAACTTCTTGGCGCGAACTTTTGCACCACTTCGGCCTGTTTTGCACAGAGTTTTGTAAGGCAACCAAACGGTCCCAATTGCATCCTAATAGTACAATACACACCAAAACATGAGTTTAGAGTCCAATGTTGTGCATCGGTTGCGTTCGTAGCAAAAAATTCCGACGCGACTTCGTGGCACAAATTTTTGTATCAGTTTGGCCCGTTTTGAACTGAGTTTGGTAACGCAACCGAACGGTCCCAAATGCACCAAAATAGTATGAAACGCTATGAAACATGAGTTTTGAGTCCAAAGGGTGGATTGGGTGTGTTCGTTGCGAAAAATTCTGACATGACGTCATGGCACAAACTTTTGCACCACTTCGGCCCGTTTTGCACCGAGTTTTGTAAGGCAACCAAACGGTACCAAATGCATCCAAATAGTATAAAATGCACCAAGACATTACTTTAGGTCCCAATGGGGCCAATCGGGTGTGTTTGTTGCGAAAAATTAAGACGCGACTTTGTAGCACGAACTTTTGCACCTGTTCAGCCCATTTTGCACTGAGTTTTGTAAGGCAACCAAATGGTCCCGAATGCATCAAAATAGTACTAAACACACCAAAACATGAGTTTAGAGTCCAATTGGTGGATCGGGTGCGTTCATTACGAAACATTCCGATGCGACTTTGTGGCACGAACTTTTGCACCAGGTTGGCCCATTTTGCACTGAGTGTTGTAACGCAATCAAACTCTCCCAAATGCACCGAAATAGTACGAAATGCACTGAAACATTAGGTTAGGTTCCAATGGGGTGGATCGAATGGTTTGTTGTGAAAAATTCTGACACGACTTCATGGCACGAACTTTTGCACCACTTCACACTGTTTTGCTCCCAATTTTGTAAGGCAAGCAAACAGTACCAAATGCACCCAAATAGTACGAAACACACCAAAACATGAGTTTAGGTCCCAATGAGGTCAATCCGGTGTGTTTGGTGCGAAAAATTATGACGCGACTTCGTGGCACGAACTTTTGCACCACTTCGTCCCGTTTTTCACCGAATTTTGTAAGGCAACCAAACGGTCCCAAATGCATCCAAATAGTACACATCAAAACATAAGTTTAGAGTCCAATGGGGTGGATCGGGTGCTTTCGTTGCGAAAAATTCAGATGCGACTTTGTGGCATGAACTTTTGCTCAAGTTTGGCCCGTTTTGAACTAAGTGTTGTAACGCAACAAGCTGTCGCAAATGTACCCAAATATTACGAAACGGACCAAAACATTACTTTAGATCCCAATGGGGCTAGTCAGGTGTGTTTGTGGTGAAAAATTAAGACGCTACATCGTGGCACGAACTTTTGCACCAGTTCGGCCCATTTTGCACCGAGTTTTGTAAGGCAACCAAACGGTACCAAATGCACCCAAATATTACGAAACAGACCAAAACATTACTTTAGATCCCAATGGGGCCAGTCAGGTGTGTTTGTTGTGAAAAATTAAGACGCGACTTCGTGGCACGAACTTTTGCACCAGTTCGGCCCATTTTGCACTAAGTTTTGTAAGGCAACCAAACGGTCCCAAATGCATCCAAATAGTACAAAACACACCAAAACATGAGTTTAGAGTCCAATGGGTTGGATGGGTGCATTCTTTACGAAAAATTCCGACGCGACTTCGTGGCACAAACTTTTGCACCAGTGGCCCATTTTGCACTGAGTGTTGTAACGCAACCAAACTCTCCCAAACGCACCCAAAGAGTATGAAATGCACCGAAACATTAGGTTAGGGTCCAATGGCGTGGATCGAATGGTTTGTTGTGAAAAATTCTGATTATCATCATGGCACGAACTTTTGCACCACTTCACGCCGTTTTGCACCCAGTTTTGTAAGGCAACCAAACAGCACCAAATGCACCGAAATAGTACCGGACGCACCAAAACATGACTTTAGATCCCAACGGGGCCAGTCGGGTGTGTTTGTTGCGAAAAATTAAGACACGACTTCGTTGCACGAACTTTTGCACCAGTTCGGTCCATTTTGCACTAAGTTTTGTAAGGCAACCAAACGGTCCCAAATGCATCCAAACATGAGTTTAGGTCCCAATGAGGTCAATCCGATGTGTTTGTTGCGAAAAATTATGACGCCACTTCGTGGCACGAAATTTTGCACCACTTCGGCCCGTTTTACACCGAGTTTTGTACGGCAACCAAACGGTCCCAAATGCATCCAAATAGTACAAAACACTCCAAAACATGAGTTTAGAGTCCAATGGGGTGGATCGGGTGCATTCGTTGCGAAAAATTCAGATGCGACATTGTGGCACAAACTTTTGCACAAGTTTGACCCGTTTTGAACTGAGTGTTGTAACGCAACAAACTATCCCAAATGTACACAAAAAGTATGAAATGCAACGATACATGAGGTAAGGGTCCAATGGGGTGGATCGGGTGCGTTCGTTGCGAAAAATTCCGACACGACTTCTTGGCGCGAACTTTTGCACCACTTCAGCCTGTTTTGCACAGAGTTTTGTAAGTTAACCAAATGGTCCCAAATGCATCCTAATAATACAATACACACCAAAACATGAGTTTAGAGTCCAATGGGGTGCATCGGTTGCGTTCGTAGCAAAAAATTTCGAAGCGACTTCGTGGCACGAATTTTTTCATCAGTTTGGCCCGTTTTGAACTGAGTTTTGTAACGCAACCGAATGGTCCCAAATGCACCAAAATAGTATGAAACGCTATGAAACATGACTTTTGAGTCCAATGGGGTGGATTGGGTGTGTTCGTTGCGAAAAATTCTGACATGACATCATGGCACAAACTTTTGCACCACTTCGGCCCGTTTTGCACCGAGTTTTGTAAGGCAACCAAACGGTCCCAAATGCATCCTAATAGTATGAAACGCACCAAGACATTACTTTAGGTCCCAACGGGGCCAATCCGGTGTGTTTGTTGCAAAAAATTAAGACGCGACTTCGTGGCACGAACTTTTGCACCTGTTCGGCCCATTTTGCACTGAGTTTTGTAAGGCAACCAAACGGTCCCGAATGCATCCAAATAGTACAAAACAAACCAAAACAAGAGTTTAGAGTCCAATGGGGTGGATCGGGTGTGTTCATTATGAAAAATTCCGACGCGACTACGTGGCACGAACTTTGGCACCAGGTTGGCCCATTTTGCACTGAGTGTTGTAACGCAACCAAACTCTCCCAAATGCACCGAAATAGTACGAAATACACCGAAACAAAAGGTTACGATCCAATGGGGTGGATCGAATGGTTTGTTGTGAAAAATTCTGACCCGACTTAAAGGCACGAACTTTTGCACCACTTCAGGCCGTTTTGCACAAAGTTTTGTATGCAAACAAACGGTACCAAATGCACCCAAATAGTACGAAAAGGACCAAAACATTACTTTAGATCCCAACGGGGCCAGTCAGGTGTGTTTGTTGTGAAAAATTAAGACGCGACTTCGTGGCACGAACTTTTGCGCCAGTTCGGCCCATTTTGCACTGAGTTTTGAAAGGCAACCAAACGGTCCCAAATGCATCCAAATAGTACAAAACACACCAAAACATGAGTTTAGAGTCCAATGGGGTGGATGGGTGCGTTCTTTACGAAAAATTCCGACGCGACTTCGTGGCTCAAACTTTTGCACCAGTGGCCCATTTTGCACTGAGTGTTGTAACGCAACCAAACTCTCCCAAGTGCAACCAAATATTACAAAACGCACCGAAATATTAGGTTAGGGTCCAATGGCGTGGATCGAATGGTTTGTTGTGAAAAATTCAGACATGACTTCATGGCACGAACTTTTGCACCAGTTCGGTCCATTTTGCACTGAGTTTTGTAAGGCAACCGAACGGTACCAAATGCATCCAAGTAGTACAAAACACACCAAAACATGAGTTTAGGTCCCAATGAGGTCAATCCGTTGTGTTTGTTACGAAAAATTATGATGCGACTTCGTGGCACAAAATTTTGCACCAGTTCGGCCCGTTTTGCACCGAGTTTTGTACGGCAACCAAACGGTCCCAAATGCATCCAAATAGTACAAAACACACCAAAACATGAGTTTAGAGTCCAATGGGGTGGATGGGTGCGTTCTTTACCAAAAATTCCGACGCGACTTCGTGGCACAAACTCTTGCACCAGTGGCCCATTTTGCACTGAGTGTTGTAACGCAACCAAACTCTGCCAAATGCACCCAAATATTAAGAAACGCACCGATGGTTAGGGTCCAATGGCGTGGATCGAATGGTTTGTTGTGAAAAATTCAGACTTGACTTCATGGCACGAACTTTTGCACCACTTCACGCCGTTTTGCACCCAGTTTTGTAAGGCAACCAAACAGTACCAAATGCACCGAAATAGTACCAGACGCACCAAAACATTACTTTAGATCCCAACGGGGCCAGTCGGGTGTGTTTGTTGCGAAAAATTAAAACACGACTTCGTTGCACGAACTTTTGTACCGGTTCGGTCCATTTTGCACTGAGTTTTGTAAGGCAACCAAATGGTCCCAAATGCATCCAAATAGTACAAAACACACCAAAACATGAGTTTAGGTCCCAATGAGGTCAATCCGGTGTGTTTGTTGCGAAAAATTATGTCGCCACTTCGTGGCACGAAATTTTGCACCACTCCGGCCCGTTTTACACCAGTTCCCCATTTTGCACTGATTGTTGTAACGCAACCAAACTCTCCCAAGTGCAGCAAATATTACGAACCGCACCAAAACATTAGACTAGGGTCCAATGGCGTGGCTCGAATGGTTTGTTGTGAAAAATTCATACATGACTTCATGGCATGAACTTTTGCACCACTTCACGCCGTTTTGCACCCAGTTTTGTAAGGCAACCAAACAGTATCAAATGCCCCCAAATAGTATGAAACACACCAAAACATGAGTTTTGGTCCCAATGAGGTCAATCCGGTGTGTTTGTTGCGAAAAAATACGATGCGACTTCGTGGCACGAACTTTTGCACCACTTCGGCCCGTTTTGCACCGAGTTTTGTACGGCAACCAAACGGTTCCAAATGCATCCAAATAGTACAAAACACCCCAAAACATGAGTTTAGAGTCCAATGGGGTGGATCCGGTGTGTTTGTTGCGAAAAATTATGACGCGACTTCGTGGCACGAAATTTTGCACCACTTCGGCCCGTTTTGCTCCGAGCTTTGTACGGCAACCAAACGGTCCCAAATGCATCCAAATAGTACAAAACACACCAAAACATGAGTTTAGAGTCCAATGGGGTGGATCGGGTGCATTCGTTGCGAAAAATTCAGATGCGACATTGTGGCACAAACTTTTGCACAAGTTTGGCCCGTTTTGCACTTAGTGTTGTAACGCAACAAACTGTCCCAAATGTACACAAAAAGTATGAAATGCAATGATACATGAGGTAAGGATCCAATGGGGTGGATCGGGTGCATTCGTTGTGAAAAATTCCGACACGACTTCTTGGCGCGAACTTTTGCGCCACTTCAGCCCGTTTTGCACCGAGTTTTGTAAGGCAACCAAACAATCCCAAATGCATCCTAATAGTACAATACACACCAAAACATGAGTTTAGAGTCCAATGGGGTGCATCGGTTGCGTTCGTAGCAAAAAATTTCGACGCGACTTCGTGGCACGAATTTTTGCATCAGTTTGGCCCGTTTTGAACTGAGTTTTGTAACGCAACCGAATGGTCCCAAAAGCACCAAAATAGTATGAAACGCTATGAAACCTGACTTTTGAGTCCAATGGGGTGGATTGGGTGTGTTCGTTGCGAAAAATTCTGACATGACATCATGGCACAAACTTTTGCACCACTTCGGCCCTGTTTTGCACCGAGTTTTGTAAGGCAACCAAACGGTACCAAATGCATCCTAATAGTATGAAACGCACCAAGACATTACTTTAGGTCCCAACGGGGCCAATCCGGTGTGTTTGTTGCAAAAAATTAAGACGCGACTTCGTGGCACGAACTTTTGCACCTGTTCGGCCCATTTTGCACTGAGTTTTGTAAGGCAACCAAACGGTCCCGAATGCATCCAAATAGTACAAAACAAACCAAAACAAGAGTTTAGAGTCCAATGGGGTGGATCGGGTGTGTTCATTATGAAAAATTCCGACGCGACTACGTGGCACGAACTTTGGCACCAGGTTGGCCCATTTTGCACTGAGTGTTGTAACGCAACCAAACTCTCCCAAATGCACCGAAATAGTACGAAATACACCGAAACAAAAGGTTACGATCCAATGGGGTGGATCGAATGGTTTGTTGTGAAAAATTCTGACCCGACTTAAAGGCACAAACTTTTGCACCACTTCAGGCCGTTTTGCACAAAGTTTTGTATGCAAACAAACGGTACCAAATGCACCCAAATAGTACGAAAAGGACCAAAACATTACTTTAGATCGCAACAGGGCCAGTCAGGTGTGTTTGTTGTGAAAAATTAAGACGCGACTTCGTGGCACGAACTTTTGCGCCAGTTCGGCCCATTTTGCACTGAGTTTTGAAAGGCAACCAAACGGTCCCAAATGCATCCAAATAGTACAAAACACACCAAAACATGAGTTTAGAGTCCAATGGGGTGGATGGGTGCGTTCTTTACGAAAAATTCCGACGCGACTTCGTGGCTCAAACTTTTGCACCAGTGGCCCATTTTGCACTGAGTGTTGTAACGCAACCAAACTCTCCCAAGTGCAACCAAATATTACAAAACGCACCGAAATATTAGGTTAGGGTCCAATGGCGTGGATCGAATGGTTTGTTGTGAAAAATTCAGACATGACTTCATGGCACGAACTTTTGCACCAGTTCGGTCCATTTTGCACTGAGTTTTGTAAGGCAACCGAACGGTACCAAATGCATCCAAGTAGTACAAAACACACCAAAACATGAGTTTAGGTCCCAATGAGGTCAATCCGTTGTGTTTGTTACGAAAAATTATGATGCGACTTCGTGGCACAAAATTTTGCACCAGTTCGGCCCGTTTTGCACCGAGTTTTGTACGGCAACCAAACGGTCCCAAATGCATCCAAATAGTACAAAACACACCAAAACATGAGTTTAGAGTCCAATGGGGTGGATGGGTGCGTTCTTTACCAAAAATTCCGACGCGACTTCGTGGCACAAACTCTTGCACCAGTGGCCCATTTTGCACTGAGTGTTGTAACGCAACCAAACTCTGCCAAATGCACCCAAATATTAAGAAACGCACCGATGGTTAGGGTCCAATGGCGTGGATCGAATGGTTTGTTGTGAAAAATTCAGACTTGACTTCATGGCACGAACTTTTGCACCACTTCACGCCGTTTTGCACCCAGTTTTGTAAGGCAACCAAACAGTACCAAATGCACCGAAATAGTACCAGACGCACCAAAACATTACTTTAGATCCCAACGGGGCCAGTCGGGTGTGTTTGTTGCGAAAAATTAAAACACGACTTCGTTGCACGAACTTTTGTACCGGTTCGGTCCATTTTGCACTGAGTTTTGTAAGGCAACCAAATGGTCCCAAATGCATCCAAATAGTACAAAACACACCAAAACATGAGTTTAGGTCCCAATGAGGTCAATCCGGTGTGTTTGTTGCGAAAAATTATGTCGCCACTTCGTGGCACGAAATTTTGCACCACTCCGGCCCGTTTTACACCAGTTCCCCATTTTGCACTGATTGTTGTAACGCAACCAAACTCTCCCAAGTGCAGCAAATATTACGAACCGCACCAAAACATTAGACTAGGGTCCAATGGCGTGGCTCGAATGGTTTGTTGTGAAAAATTCATACATGACTTCATGGCATGAACTTTTGCACCACTTCACGCCGTTTTGCACCCAGTTTTGTAAGGCAACCAAACAGTATCAAATGCCCCCAAATAGTATGAAACACACCAAAACATGAGTTTTGGTCCCAATGAGGTCAATCCGGTGTGTTTGTTGCGAAAAAATACGATGCGACTTCGTGGCACGAACTTTTGCACCACTTCGGCCCGTTTTGCACCGAGTTTTGTACGGCAACCAAACGGTTCCAAATGCATCCAAATAGTACAAAACACCCCAAAACATGAGTTTAGAGTCCAATGGGGTGGATCCGGTGTGTTTGTTGCGAAAAATTATGACGCGACTTCGTGGCACGAAATTTTGCACCACTTCGGCCCGTTTTGCTCCGAGCTTTGTACGGCAACCAAACGGTCCCAAATGCATCCAAATAGTACAAAACACACCAAAACATGAGTTTAGAGTCCAATGGGGTGGATCGGGTGCATTCGTTGCGAAAAATTCAGATGCGACATTGTGGCACAAACTTTTGCACAAGTTTGGCCCGTTTTGCACTTAGTGTTGTAACGCAACAAACTGTCCCAAATGTACACAAAAAGTATGAAATGCAATGATACATGAGGTAAGGATCCAATGGGGTGGATCGGGTGCATTCGTTGTGAAAAATTCCGACACGACTTCTTGGCGCGAACTTTTGCGCCACTTCAGCCCGTTTTGCACCGAGTTTTGTAAGGCAACCAAACAATCCCAAATGCATCCTAATAGTACAATACACACCAAAACATGAGTTTAGAGTCCAATGGGGTGCATCGGTTGCGTTCGTAGCAAAAAATTTCGACGCGACTTCGTGGCACGAATTTTTGCATCAGTTTGGCCCGTTTTGAACTGAGTTTTGTAACGCAACCGAATGGTCCCAAAAGCACCAAAATAGTATGAAACGCTATGAAACCTGACTTTTGAGTCCAATGGGGTGGATTGGGTGTGTTCGTTGCGAAAAATTCTGACATGACATCATGGCACAAACTTTTGCACCACTTCGGCCCGTTTTGCACCGAGTTTTGTAAGGCAACCAAACGGTACCAAATGCATCCAAATAGTATGAAACGCACCAAGACATTACTTTAGGTCCCAACGGGGCCAATCCGGTGTGTTTGTTGCAAAAAATTAAGACGCGACTTCGTGGCACGAACTTTTGCACCTGTTCGGCCCATTTTGCACTGAGTTTTGTAAGGCAACCAAACGGTCCCGAATGCATCCAAATAGTACAAAACAAACCAAAACAAGAGTTTAGAGTCCAATGGGGTGGATCGGGTGTGTTCATTATGAAAAATTCCGACGCGACTACGTGGCACGAACTTTGGCACCAGGTTGGCCCATTTTGCACTGAGTGTTGTAACGCAACCAAACTCTCCCAAATGCACCGAAATAGTACGAAATACACCGAAACAAAAGGTTACGATCCAATGGGGTGGATCGAATGGTTTGTTGTGAAAAATTCTGACCCGACTTAAAGGCACGAACTTTTGCACCACTTCAGGCCGTTTTGCACAAAGTTTTGTATGCAAACAAACGGTACCAAATGCACCCAAATAGTACGAAAAGGACCAAAACATTACTTTAGATCGCAACAGGGCCAGTCAGGTGTGTTTGTTGTGAAAAATTAAGACGCGACTTCGTGGCACGAACTTTTGCGCCAGTTCGGCCCATTTTGCACTGAGTTTTGAAAGGCAACCAAACGGTCCCAAATGCATCCAAATAGTACAAAACACACCAAAACATGAGTTTAGAGTCCAATGGGGTGGATGGGTGCGTTCTTTACGAAAAATTCCGACGCGACTTCGTGGCTCAAACTTTTGCACCAGTGGCCCATTTTGCACTGAGTGTTGTAACGCAACCAAACTCTCCCAAGTGCAACCAAATATTACAAAACGCACCGAAATATTAGGTTAGGGTCCAATGGCGTGGATCGAATGGTTTGTTGTGAAAAATTCAGACATGACTTCATGGCACGAACTTTTGCACCAGTTCGGTCCATTTTGCACTGAGTTTTGTAAGGCAACCGAACGGTACCAAATGCATCCAAGTAGTACAAAACACACCAAAACATGAGTTTAGGTCCCAATGAGGTCAATCCGTTGTGTTTGTTACGAAAAATTATGATGCGACTTCGTGGCACAAAATTTTGCACCAGTTCGGCCCGTTTTGCACCGAGTTTTGTACGGCAACCAAACGGTCCCAAATGCATCCAAATAGTACAAAACACACCAAAACATGAGTTTAGAGTCCAATGGGGTGGATGGGTGCGTTCTTTACCAAAAATTCCGACGCGACTTCGTGGCACAAACTCTTGCACCAGTGGCCCATTTTGCACTGAGTGTTGTAACGCAACCAAACTCTGCCAAATGCACCCAAATATTAAGAAACGCACCGATGGTTAGGGTCCAATGGCGTGGATCGAATGGTTTGTTGTGAAAAACTCAGACTTGACTTCATGGCACGAACTTTTGCACCACTTCACGCCGTTTTGCACCCAGTTTTGTAAGGCAACCAAACAGTACCAAATGCACCGAAATAGTACCAGACGCACCAAAACATTACTTTAGATCCCAACGGGGCCAGTCGGGTGTGTTTGTTGCGAAAAATTAAAACACGACTTCGTTGCACGAACTTTTGTACCGGTTCGGTCCATTTTGCACTGAGTTTTGTAAGGCAACCAAATGGTCCCAAATGCATCCAAATAGTACAAAACACACCAAAACATGAGTTTAGGTCCCAATGAGGTCAATCCGGTGTGTTTGTTGTGAAAAATTATGTCGCCACTTCGTGGCACGAAATTTTGCACCACTCCGGCCCGTTTTACACCAGTTCCCCATTTTGCACTGATTGTTGTAACGCAACCAAACTCTCCCAAGTGCACCAAATATTACGAACCGCACCAAAACATTAGACTAGGGTCCAATGGCGTGGCTCGAATGGTTTGTTGTGAAAAATTCATACATGACTTCATGGCATGAACTTTTGCACCACTTCACGCCGTTTTGCACCCAGTTTTGTAAGGCAACCAAACAGTATCAAATGCCCCCAAATAGTATGAAACACACCAAAACATGAGTTTTGGTCCCAATGAGGTCAATCCGGTGTGTTTGTTGCGAAAAAATACGATGCGACTTCGTGGCACGAACTTTTGCACCACTTCGGCCCGTTTTGCACCGAGTTTTGTACGGCAACCAAACGGTTCCAAATGCATCCAAATAGTACAAAACACCCCAAAACATGAGTTTAGAGTCCAATGGGGTGGATCCGGTGTGTTTGTTGCGAAAAATTATGACGCGACTTCGTGGCACGAAATTTTGCACCACTTCGGCCCGTTTTGCTTCGAGCTTTGTACGGCAACCAAACGGTCCCAAATGCATCCAAATAGTACAAAACACACCAAAACATGAGTTTAGAGTCCAATGGGGTGGATGGGTGCGTTCTTTACGAAAAATTCCGACGCGACTTCGTGGCACAAACTTTTGCACCAGTGGCCCATTTTGCACTGAGTGTTGTAACGCAACCAAACTCTCCCAAGTGCACCCAAATATTACGAAACGCACTGAAACATTAGGTTAGGGTCCAATGGCGTGGATCGAATGGTTTGTTGTGAAAAATTCAGACATGACTTCATGGCACGAACTTTTGCACCACTTCACGCTGTTTTGCACCCAGTTTTGTAAGGCAACCAAACATACCAAATGCGCCGAAATAGTACCAGACGCACCAAAACATTACTTTAGATCCCAACGGGGGCAGTCGGGTGAGTTTGTTGCGAAAAATTGAAACACGACTTCGTTGCACGAACTTTTGTACCAGTTCGGTCCATTTTGCACTGAGTTTTGTAAGGCAACCAAACAGTCCAATGTGTTTGTTGCGAAAAATTATGACGCGACTTCATGGCACAAAATTTTGCACCACTTCGGCCCGTTTTACACCGAGTTTTGTACGGCAACCAAACGGTCCCAAATGCATCCAAATAGTACAAAACACACCAAAACATGAGTTTAGAGTCCAATGGGGTGGATCGGGTGCATTCGTTGCGAAAAATTCAGATGCGACATTGTGGCACAAACTTTTGCACAAGTTTGGCCCGTTTTGCACTTAGTGTTGTAACGCAACAAACTGTCCCAAATGTACACAAAAAGTATGAAATGCAACGATACATGAGGTAAGGGTCCAATGGGGTGGATCAGGTACGTTCGTTGCGAAAAATTCCGACACGACTTCTTGGCGCGAACTTTTGCACCACTTCAGCCCGTTTTGCACCGAGTTTTCTAAGGCAATCAAACGGTCCCAAATGCATCCTAATAGTACAATACACACCAAAACATGAGTTTAGAGTCCAATGGAGTGCATCGGTTGCGTTCGTAGCAAAAAATTTCGACGTGACTTCGTGGCACGGATTTTTGCATCAGTTTGGCCCGTTTTGAACTGAGTTTTGTAACGCAACCGAATGGTCCCAAATGCACCAAAATAGTATGAAACGCTATGAAACATGACTTTTGAGTCCAATGGGGTGGATTGGGTGTGTTCGTTGCGAAAAATTCTGACATGACATCATGGCACAAACTTTTGCACCACTTCGGCCCGTTTTGCACCGAGTTTTGTAAGGCAACCGAACGGTACCAAATGCATCCAAATAGTATGAAACGCACCAAGACATTACTTTAGGTGCCAACGGGGCCAATCCGGTGTGTTTGTTGCGAAAAATTAAGACGCGACTTCGTAGCACGAACTTTTGCACCTGTTCGGCCCATTTTGCACCGAGTTTTGAAAGGCAACCAAACGGTCCCAAATGCATCCAAATTGTACAAGACACTCCAAAAAATGAGTTTAGAGTCCAATGGGGTGGATCGGGTGCATTCGTTGCGAAAAATTCAGATGCAACATTACGGCACAAACTTTTGCACAAGTTTGGCCCGTTTTGAACTTAGTGTTGTAACGCAACAAACTGTCCCAAATGTTCACAAAAAGTATGAAATGCAACGATACATGAGGTAAGGGTCCAATGGGGTGGATCTGGTGCATTCGTTGCGAAAAATTCCGACACGACTTCTTGGCTCGAACTTTTGCACCACTTCAGCCCGTTTTGCACCGAGTTTTGTAAGGCAACCAAACAGTCCCAAATGCATCCTAATAGTACAATACACACCAAAACATGAGTTTAGAGTCCAATGGGGTGCATCGGTTGCGTTCGTAGAAAAAAATTTCGACGCGACTTCGTGGCACGAATTTTTGCATCAGTTTGGCCCGTTTTGAACTGAGTTTTGTAACGCAACCGAATGGTCCCAAATGCACCAAAATAGTATGAAACGCTATGAAACATGACTTTTGAGTCCAATGGGGTGGATTGGGTGTGTTCGTTGCGAAAAATTCTGACATGACGTCATGGCACAAACTTTTGCACCACTTCGGCCCGTTTTGCACCGAGTTGTAAGGCAACCAAACGGTACCAAATGCATCCAAATAGTATGAAACGCACCAAGACATTACTTTAGGTCCCAACGGGGCCAAACCGGCGTGTTTGTTGCGAAAAATTAAGACGCGACTTCGTGGCACGAACTTTTGCACCTGTTCGGCCCATTTTGCACCGAGTTTTGAAAGGCAACCAAACGGTCCCAAATGCATCCAAATTGTACAAGACACTCCAAAAAATGAGTTTAGAGTCCAATGGGGTGGATCGGGTGCATTCGTTGCGAAAAATTCAGATGCAACATTACGGCACAAACTTTTGCACAAGTTTGGCCCGTTTTGAACTTAGTGTTGTAACGCAACAAACTGTCCCAAATGTTCACAAAAAGTATGAAATGCAACGATACATGAGGTAAGGGTCCAATGGGGTGGATCTGGTGCATTCGTTGCGAAAAATTCCGACACGACTTCTTGGCGCGAACTTTTGCACCACTTCAGCCCGTTTTGTACCGAGTTTTGTAAGGCAACCAAACAGTCCCAAATGCATCCTAATAGTACAATACACACCAAAACATGAGTTTAGAGTCCAATGGGGTGCATCGGTTGCGTTCGTAGAAAAAAATTTCGACGCGACTACGTGGCACGAATTTTTGCATCAGTTTGGCCCGTTTTGAACTGAGTTTTGTAACGCAACCGAATGGTCCCAAATGCACCAAAATAGTATGAAACGCTATGAAACATGACTTTTGAGTCCAATGGGGTGGATTGGGTGTGTTCGTTGCGAAAAATTCTGACATGATGTCATGGCACAAACTTTTGCACCACTTCGGCCCGTTTTGCACCGAGTTTTGTAAGGCAACCAAACGGTACCAATTGCATCCAAATAGTATGAAACGCACCAAGACATTACTTTAGGTCCCAGCGGGGCCAATCGGGTGTGTTTGTTGCGAAAAATTAAGAAGCGACTTCGTGGCACGAACTTTTGCACCTGTTCGGCCCATTTTGCACTGAGTTTTGTAAGGCAACCAAACGGTCCCGAATGCATCCAAATAGTACAAAACAAACCAAAACATGAGTTTAGAGTCCAATGGGGTAGATCGGTTTCGTTCATTATGAAAAATTCCGACGCGACTTCGTGGCACGAACTTTTGCACCACGTTGGCCCATTTTGCACTGAGTGTTGTAACGCAACCAAACTCTCCCAAATGCACCGAAATAGTACGAAATGCACCGAAACAAAAGGTTACGATCCCATGGGGTGGATCGAATGGTTTGTTGTGAAAAATTCTGACACGACTTCAGGCACGAACTTTTGCACCACTTCAGGCCGTTTTGCACAATGTTTTGTATGCAACCAAACGGTACCAAATGCACCCAAATAGTACGAAAAGGACCAAAACATTACTTTAGATCCCAACGGGGCCAGTCAGGTGTGTTTGTTGTGAAAAATTAAGACGCGACTACGTGGCACGAACTTTTGCGCCAGTTCGGCCCATTTTGCACTGAGTTTTGAAAGGCAACCAAACGGTCCCAAATGCATCCAAATAGGACAAAACACACCAAAACATGAGTTTAGAGTCCAATGGGGTGGATGGGTGCGTTCTTTACGAAAAATTCCGACGCGACTTCGTGGCACAAACTTTTGCACCAGTGGCCCATTTTGCACTGAGTGTTGTAACGCAACCAAACTCTCCCAAGTGCACCCAAATATTACGAAACGCACTGAAACATTAGGTTAGGGTCCAATGGCGTGGATCGAATGGTTTGTTGTGAAAAATTCAGACATGACTTCATGGCACGAACTTTTGCACCACTTCACGCTGTTTTGCACCCAGTTTTGTAAGGCAACCAAACAGTACCAAATGCGCCGAAATAGTACCAGACGCACCAAAACATTACTTTAGATCCCAACGGGGGCAGTCGGGTGAGTTTGTTGCGAAAAATTGAAACACGACTTCGTTGCACGAACTTTTGTACCAGTTCGGTCCATTTTGCACTGAGTTTTGTAAGGCAACCAAACAGTCCAATGTGTTTGTTGCGAAAAATTATGACGCGACTTCATGGCACAAAATTTTGCACCACTTCGGCCCGTTTTACACCGAGTTTTGTACGGCAACCAAACGGTCCCAAATGCATCCAAATAGTACAAAACACACCAAAACATGAGTTTAGAGTCCAATGGGGTGGATCGGGTGCATTCATTGCGAAAAATTCAGATGCGACATTGTGGCACAAACTTTTGCACAAGTTTGGCCCGTTTTGCACTTAGTGTTGTAACGCAACAAACTGTCCCAAATGTACACAAAAAGTATGAAATGCAACGATACATGAGGTAAGGGGTCCAATGGGGTGGATTAGGTGCGTTCGTTGCGAAAAATTCCGACACGACTTCTTGGCGCGAACTTTTGCACCACTTCAGCCCGTTTTGCACCGAGTTTTCTAAGGCAACCAAACGGTCCCAAATGCATCCTAATAGTACAATACACACCAAAACATGAGTTTAGAGTCCAATGGAGTGCATCGGTTGCGTTCGTAGCAAAAAATTTCGACGTGACTTCGTGGCACGGATTTTTGAATCAGTTTGGCCCGTTTTGAACTGAGTTTTGTAACGCAACCGAATAATCCCAAATGCACCAAAATAGTATGAAACGCTATGAAACATGACTTTTGAGTCCAATGGGGTGGATTGGGTGTGTTCGTTGCGAAAAATTCTGACATGACGTCATGGCACAAACTTTTGCACCACTTCGGCCCGTTTTGCACCGAGTTTTGTAAGGCAACCAAACGGTACCAAATGCATCCAAATAGTATGAAACGCACCAAGACATTACTTTAGGTCCCAACGGGGCCAATCCGGTGTGTTTGTTGCGAAAAATTAAGACGCGACTTCGTGGCACGAACTTTTGCACCTGTTCGGCCCATTTTGCACCGAGTTTTGAAAGGCAACCAAACGGTCCCAAATGCATCCAAATTGTACAAGACACTCCAAAAAATGAGTTTAGAGTCCAATGGGGTGGATCGGGTGCATTCGTTGCGAAAAATTCAGATGCAACATTACGGCACAAACTTTTGCACAAGTTTGGCCCGTTTTGAACTTAGTGTTGTAACGCAACAAACTGTCCCAAATGTTCACAAAAAGTATGAAATGCAACGATACATGAGGTAAGGGTCCAATGGGGTGGATCTGGTGCATTCGTTGTGAAAAATTCCGACACGACTTCTTGGCGCGAACTTTTGCACCACTTCAGCCCGTTTTGCACCGAGTTTTGTAAGGCAACCAAACAGTCCCAAATGCATCCTAATAGTACAATACACACCAAAACATGAGTTTAGAGTCCAATGGGGTGCATCGGTTGCGTTCGTAGAAAAAAATTTCGACGCGACTTCGTGGCACGAATTTTTGCATCAGTTTGGCCCGTTTTGAACTGAGTTTTGTAACGCAACCGAATGGTCCCAAATGCACCAAAATAGTATGAAACGCTATGAAACATGACTTTTGAGTCCAATGGGGTGGATTGGGTGTGTTCGTTGCGAAAAATTCTGACATGACGTCATGGCACAAACTTTTGCACCACTTCGGCCCGTTTTGCACCGAGTTGTAAGGCAACCAAACGGTACCAAATGCATCCAAATAGTATGAAACGCACCAAGACATTACTTTAGGTCCCAACGGGGCCAATCCGGCGTGTTTGTTGCGAAAAATTAAGACGCGACTTCGTGGCACGAACTTTTGCACCTGTTCGGCCCATTTTGCACCGAGTTTTGAAAGGCAACCAAACGGTCCCAAATGCATCCAAATTGTACAAGACACTCCAAAACATGAGTTTAGAGTCCAATGGGGTGGATCGGGTGCATTCGTTGCGAAAAATTCAGATGCAACATTACGGCACAAACTTTTGCACAAGTTTGGCCCGTTTTGAACTTAGTGTTGTAACGCAACAAACTGTCCCAAATGTTCACAAAAAGTATGAAATGCAACGATACATGAGGTAAGGGTCCAATGGGGTGGATCTGGTGCATTCGTTGCGAAAAATTCCGACACGACTTCTTGGCGCGAACTTTTGCACCACTTCAGCCCGTTTTGCACCGAGTTTTGTAAGGCAACCAAACAGTCCCAAATGCATCCTAATAGTACAATACACACCAAAACATGAGTTTAGAGTCCAATGGGGTGCATCGGTTGCGTTCGTAGAAAAAAATTTCGACGCGACTTCGTGGCACGAATTTTTGCATCAGTTTGGCCCGTTTTGAACTGAGTTTTGTAACGCAACCGAATGGTCCCAAATGCACCAAAATAGTATGAAACGCTATGAAACATGACTTTTGAGTCCAATGGGGTGGATTGGGTGTGTTCGTTGCGAAAAATTCTGACATGATGTCATGGCACAAACTTTTGCACCACTTCGGCCCGTTTTGCACCGAGTTTTGTAAGGCAACCAAACGGTACCAATTGCATCCAAATAGTATGAAACGCACCAAGACATTACTTTAGGTTCCAGCGGGGCCAATCGGGTGTGTTTGTTGCGAAAAATTAAGAAGCGACTTCGTGGCACGAACTTTTGCACCTGTTCGGCCCATTTTGCACTGAGTTTTGTAAGGCAACCAAACGGTCCCGAATGCATCCAAATAGTACAAAACAAACCAAAACATGAGTTTAGAGTCCAATGGGGTAGATCGGTTTCGTTCATTATGAAAAATTCCGACGCGACTTCGTGGCACGAACTTTTGCACCACGTTGGCCCATTTTGCACTGAGTGTTGTAACGCAACCAAACTCTCCCAAATGCACCGAAATAGTACGAAATGCACCGAAACAAAAGGTTACGATCCCATGGGGTGGATCGAATGGTTTGTTGTGAAAAATTCTGACACGACTTCAGGCACAAACTTTTGCACCACTTCAGGCCGTTTTGCACAATGTTTTGTATGCAACCAAACGGTACCAAATGCACCCAAATAGTACGAAAAGGACCAAAACATTACTTTAGATCCCAACGGGGCCAGTCAGGTGTGTTTGTTGTGAAAAATTAAGACGCGACTACGTGGCACGAACTTTTGCGCCAGTTCGGCCCATTTTGCACTGAGTTTTGAAAGGCAACCAAACGGTCCCAAATGCATCCAAATAGGACAAAACACACCAAAACAAGAGTTTAGAGTCCAATGGGGTGGATGGGTGCGTTCTTTACGAAAAATTCCGACGCGACTTCGTGGCACAAACTTTTGCACCAGTGGCCCATTTTGCACTGAGTGTTGTAACACAACCAAACTCTCCCAAGTGCACCCAAATATTACGAAACGCACTGAAACATTAGGTTAGGGTCCAATGGCGTGGATCGAATGGTTTGTTGTGAAAAATTCAGACATGACTTCATGGCACGAACTTTTGCACCACTTCACGCTGTTTTGCACCCAGTTTTGTAAGGCAACCAAACAGTACCAAATGCGCCGAAATAGTACCAGACGCACCAAAACATTACTTTAGATCCCAACGGGGGCAGTCGGGTGAGTTTGTTGCGAAAAATTGAAACACGACTTCGTTGCATGAACTTTTGTACCAGTTCGGTCCATTTTGCACTGAGTTTTGTAAGGCAACCAAACAGTCCAATGTGTTTGTTGCGAAAAATTATGACGCGACTTCATGGCACAAAATTTTGCACCACTTCGGCCCGTTTTACACCGAGTTTTGTACGGCAACCAAACGGTCCCAAATGCATCCAAATAGTACAAAACAACCAAAACATGAGTTTAGAGTCCAATGGGGTGGATCGGGTGCATTCATTGCGAAAAATTCAGATGCGACATTGTGGCACAAACTTTTGCACAAGTTTGGTCCGTTTTGCACTTAGTGTTGTAACGCAACAAACTGTCCCAAATGTACACAAAAAGTATGAAATGCAACGATACATGAGGTAAGGGTCCAATGGGGTGGATCAGGTGCGTTCGTTGCGAAAAATTCCGACACGACTTCTTGGCGCGAACTTTTGCACCACTTTAGCCCGTTTTGCACCGAGTTTTCTAAGGCAACCAAACGGTCCCAAATGCATCCTAATAGTACAATACACACCAAAACATGAGTTTAGAGTCCAATGGAGTGCATCGGTTGCGTTCGTAGCAAAAAATTTCGACGTGACTTCGTGGCACGGATTTTTGAATCAGTTTGGCCCGTTTTGAACTGAGTTTTGTAACGCAACCGAATAATCCCAAATGCACCAAAATAGTATGAAACGCTATGAAACATGACTTTTGAGTCCAATGGGGTGGATTGGGTGTGTTCGTTGCGAAAAATTCTGACATGACGTCATGGCACAAACTTTTGCACCACTTCGGCCCGTTTTGCACCGAGTTTTGTAAGGCAACCAAACGGTACCAAATGCATCCAAATAATATGAAACGCACCAAGACATTACTTTAGGTCCCAACGGGGCCAATCCGGTGTGTTTGTTGCGAAAAATTAAGACGCGACTTCGTGGCACGAACTTTTGCACCTGTTCGGCCCATTTTGCACCGAGTTTTGAAAGGCAACCAAACGGTCCCAAATGCATCCAAATTGTACAAGACACTCCAAAAAATGAGTTTAGAGTCCAATGGGGTGGATCGGGTGCATTCGTTGCGAAAAATTCAGATGCAACATTACGGCACAAACTTTTGCACAAGTTTGGCCCGTTTTGAACTTAGTGTTGTAACGCAACAAACTGTCCCAAATGTTCACAAAAAGTATGAAATGCAACGATACATGAGGTAAGGGTCCAATGGGGTGGATCTGGTGCATTCGTTGCGAAAAATTCCGACACGACTTCTTGGCGCGAACTTTTGCACCACTTCAGCCCGTTTTGCACCGAGTTTTGTAAGGCAACCAAACAGTCCCAAATGCATCCTAATAGTACAATACACACCAAAACATGAGTTTAGAGTCCAATGGGGTGCATCGGTTGCGTTCGTAGAAAAAAATTTCGACGCGACTTCGTGGCACGAATTTTTGCATCAGTTTGGCCCGTTTTGAACTGAGTTTTGTAACGCAACCGAATGGTCCCAAATGCACCAAAATAGTATGAAACGCTATGAAACATGACTTTTGAGTCCAATGGGGTGGATTGGGTGTGTTCGTTGCGAAAAATTCTGACATGACGTCATGGCACAAACTTTTGCACCACTTCGGCCCGTTTTGCACCGAGTTGTAAGGCAACCAAACGGTACCAAATGCATCCAAATAGTATGAAACGCACCAAGACATTACTTTAGGTCCCAACGGGGCCAATCCGGCGTGTTTGTTGCGAAAAATTAAGACGCGACTTCGTGGCACGAACTTTTGCACCTGTTCGGCCCATTTTGCACCGAGTTTTGAAAGGCAACCAAACGGTCCCAAATGCATCCAAATTGTACAAGACACTCCAAAACATGAGTTTAGAGTCCAATGGGGTGGATCGGGTGCATTCGTTGCGAAAAATTCAGATGCAACATTACGGCACAAACTTTTGCACAAGTTTGGCCCGTTTTGAACTTAGTGTTGTAACGCAACAAACTGTCCCAAATGTTCACAAAAAGTATGAAATGCAACGATACATGAGGTAAGGGTCCAATGGGGTGGATCTGGTGCATTCGTTGCGAAAAATTCCGACACGACTTCTTGGCGCGAACTTTTGCACCACTTCAGCCTGTTTTGCACCGAGTTTTGTAAGGCAACCAAACAGTCCCAAATGCATCCTAATAGTACAATACACACCAAAACATGAGTTTAGAGTCCAATGGGGTGCATCGGTTGCGTTCGTAGAAAAAAATTTCGACGCGACTTCGTGGCACGAATTTTTGCATCAGTTTGGCCCGTTTTGAACTGAGTTTTGTAACGCAACCGAATGGTCCCAAATGCACCAAAATAGTATGAAACGCTATGAAACATGACTTTTGAGTCCAATGGGGTGGATTGGGTGTGTTCGTTGCGAAAAATTCTGACATGATGTCATGGCACAAACTTTTGCACCACTTCGGCCCGTTTTGCACCGAGTTTTGTAAGGCAACCAAACGGTACCAATTGCATCCAAATAGTATGAAACGCACCAAGACATTACTTTAGGTTCCAGCGGGGCCAATCGGGTGTGTTTGTTGCGAAAAATTAAGAAGCGACTTCGTGGCACGAACTTTTGCACCTGTTCGGCCCATTTTGCACTGAGTTTTGTAAGGCAACCAAACGGTCCCGAATGCATCCAAATAGTACAAAACAAACCAAAACATGAGTTTAGAGTCCAATGGGGTAGATCGGTTTCGTTCATTATGAAAAATTCCGACGCGACTTCGTGGCACGAACTTTTGCACCACGTTGGCCCATTTTGCACTGAGTGTTGTAACGCAACCAAACTCTCCCAAATGCACCGAAATAGTACGAAATGCACCGAAACAAAAGGTTACGATCCCATGGGGTGGATCGAATGGTTTGTTGTGAAAAATTCTGACACGACTTCAGGCACAAACTTTTGCACCACTTCAGGCCGTTTTGCACAATGTTTTGTATGCAACCAAACGGTACCAAATGCACCCAAATAGTACGAAAAGGACCAAAACATTACTTTAGATCCCAACGGGGCCAGTCAGGTGTGTTTGTTGTGAAAAATTAAGACGCGACTACGTGGCACGAACTTTTGCGCCAGTTCGGCCCATTTTGCACTGAGTTTTGAAAGGCAACCAAACGGTCCCAAATGCATCCAAATAGGACAAAACACACCAAAACAAGAGTTTAGAGTCCAATGGGGTGGATGGGTGCGTTCTTTACGAAAAATTCCGACGCGACTTCGTGGCACAAACTTTTGCACCAGTGGCCCATTTTGCACTGAGTGTTGTAACGCAACCAAACTCTCCCAAGTGCACCCAAATATTACGAAACGCACTGAAACATTAGGTTAGGGTCCAATGGCGTGGATCGAATGGTTTGTTGTGAAAAATTCAGACATGACTTCATGGCACGAACTTTTGCACCACTTCACGCTGTTTTGCACCCAGTTTTGTAAGGCAACCAAACAGTACCAAATGCGCCGAAATAGTACCAGACGCACCAAAACATTACTTTAGATCCCAACGGGGGCAGTCGGGTGAGTTTGTTGCGAAAAATTGAAACACGACTTCGTTGCATGAACTTTTGTACCAGTTCGGTCCATTTTGCACTGAGTTTTGTAAGGCAACCAAACAGTCCAATGTGTTTGTTGCGAAAAATTATGACGCGACTTCATGGCACAAAATTTTGCACCACTTCGGCCCGTTTTACACCGAGTTTTGTACGGCAACCAAACGGTCCCAAATGCATCCAAATAGTACAAAACAACCAAAACATGAGTTTAGAGTCCAATGGGGTGGATCGGGTGCATTCATTGCGAAAAATTCAGATGCGACATTGTGGCACAAACTTTTGCACAAGTTTGGTCCGTTTTGCACTTAGTGTTGTAACGCAACAAACTGTCCCAAATGTACACAAAAAGTATGAAATGCAACGATACATGAGGTAAGGGTCCAATGGGGTGGATCAGGTGCGTTCGTTGCGAAAAATTCCGACACGACTTCTTGGCGCGAACTTTTGCACCACTTTAGCCCGTTTTGCACCGAGTTTTCTAAGGCAACCAAACGGTCCCAAATGCATCCTAATAGTACAATACACACCAAAACATGAGTTTAGAGTCCAATGGAGTGCATCGGTTGCGTTCGTAGCAAAAAATTTCGACGTGACTTCGTGGCACGGATTTTTGAATCAGTTTGGCCCGTTTTGAACTGAGTTTTCTAACGCAACCGAATAATCCCAAATGCACCAAAATAGTATGAAACGCTATGAAACATGACTTTTGAGTCCAATGGGGTGGATTGGGTGTGTTCGTTGCGAAAAATTCCGACATGACGTCATGGCACAAACTTTTGCACCACTTCGGCCCGTTTTGCACCGAGTTTTGTAAGGCAACCAAACGGTACCAAATGCATCCAAATAATATGAAACGCACCAAGACATTACTTTAGGTCCCAACGGGGCCAATCCGGTGTGTTTGTTGCAAAAAATTAAGACGCGACTTCGTGGCACGAACTTTTGCACCTGTTCGGCCCATTTTGCACCGAGTTTTGAAAGGCAACCAAACGGTCCCAAATGCATCCAAATTGTACAAGACACTCCAAAAAATGAGTTTAGAGTCCAATGGAGTGGATCGGGTGCATTCGTTGCGAAAAATTCAGATGCAACATTACGGCACAAACTTTTGCACAAGTTTGGCCCGTTTTGAACTTAGTGTTGTAACGCAACAAACTGTCCCAAATGTTCACAAAAAGTATGAAATGCAACGATACATGAGGTAAGGGTCCAATGGGGTGGATCTGGTGCATTCGTTGCGAAAAATTCCGACACGACTTCTTGGCGCGAACTTTTGCACCACTTCAGCCCGTTTTGCACCGAGTTTTGTAAGGCAACCAAACAGTCCCAAATGCATCCTAATAGTACAATACACACCAAAACATGAGTTTAGAGTCCAATGGGGTGCATCGGTTGCGTTCGTAGAAAAAAATTTCGACGCGACTTCGTGGCACGAATTTTTGCATCAGTTTGGCCCGTTTTGAACTGAGTTTTGTAACGCAACCGAATGGTCCCAAATGCACCAAAATAGTACGAAACGCTATGAAACATGACTTTTGAGTCCAATGGGGTGGATTGGGTGTGTTCGTTGCGAAAAATTCTGACATGACGTCATGGCACAAACTTTTGCACCACTTCGGCCCGTTTTGCACCGAGTTGTAAGGCAACCAAACGGTACCAAATGCATCCAAATAGTATGAAACGCACCAAGACATTACTTTAGGTCCCAACGGGGCCAATCCGGCGTGTTTGTTGCGAAAAATTAAGACGCGACTTCGTGGCACGAACTTTTGCACCTGTTCGGCCCATTTTGCACCGAGTTTTGAAAGGCAACCAAACGGTCCCAAATGCATCCAAATTGTACAAGACACTCCAAAACATGAGTTTAGAGTCCAATGGGGTGGATCGGGTGCATTCGTTGCGAAAAATTCAGATGCAACATTACGGCACAAACTTTTGCACAAGTTTGGCCCGTTTTGAACTTAGTGTTGTAACGCAACAAACTGTCCCAAATGTTCACAAAAAGTATGAAATGCAACGATACATGAGGTAAGGGTCCAACGGGGTGGATCTGGTGCATTCGTTGCGAAAAATTCCGACACGACTTCTTGGCGCGAACTTTTGCACCACTTCAGCCCGTTTTGCACCGAGTTTTGTAAGGCAACCAAACAGTCCCAAATGCATCCTAATAGTACAATACACACCAAAACATGAGTTTAGAGTCCAATGGGGTGCATCGGTTGCGTTCGTAGAAAAAAATTTTGACGCGACTTCGTGGCACGAGTTTTTGCATCAGTTTGGCCCGTTTTGAACTGAGTTTTGTAACGCAACCGAATGGTCCCAAATGCACCAAAATAGTATGAAACGCTATGAAACATGACTTTTGAGTCCAATGGGGTGGATTGGGTGTGTTCGTTGCGAAAAATTCTGACATGACGTCATGGCACAAACTTTTGCACCACTTCGGCCCGTTTTGCACCGAGTTTTGTAAGGCAACCAAACGGTACCAATTGCATCCAAATAGTATGAAACGCACCAAGACATTACTTTAGGTCCCAACGGGGCCAATCGGGTGTGTTTGTGGCGAAAAATTAAGAAGCGACTTCGTGGCACGAACTTTTGCACCTGTTCGGCCCATTTTGCACTGAGTTCTGTAAGGCAACCAAACGGTCCCGAATGCATCCAAATAGTACAAAACAAACCAAAACATGAGTTTAGAGTCCAATGGGGTAGATCGGTTTCGTTCATTATGAAAAATTCCGACGCGACTTCGTGGCACAAACTTTTGCACCATGTTGGCCCATTTTGCACTGAGTGTTGTAACGCAACCAAACTCTCCCAAATGCACCGAAATAGTACGAAATGCACCGAAACAAAAGGTTACGATCCCATGGGGTGGATCGAATGGTTTGTTGTGAAAAATTCTGACACGACTTCAGGCACGAACTTTTGCACCACTTCAGGCCGTTTTGCACAATGTTTTGTATGCAACCAAACGGTACCAAATGCACCTAAATAGTACGAAAAGGACCAAAACATTACTTTAGATCCCAACGGGGCCAGTCAGGTGTGTTTGTTGTGAAAAATTAAGACGCGACTTCGTGGCACGAACTTTTGCGCCAGTTCGGCCCATTTTGCACTGAGTTTTGAAAGGCAACCAAACGGTCCCAAATGCATGCAAATAGGACAAAACACACCAAAACATGAGTTTAGAGTCCAATGGGGTGGATGGGTGCGTTCTTTACGAAAAATTCCGACGCGACTTCGTGGCACAAACTTTTGCACCAGTGGCCCATTTTGCACTGAGTGTTGTAACGGAACCAAACTCTCCCAAGTGCACCCAAATATTACGAAACGCACTGAAACATTAGGTTAGGGTGCAATGGCGTGGATCGAATGGTTTGTTGTGAAAAATTCAGACATGACTTCATGGCACGAACTTTTGCACCACTTCACGCTGTTTTGCACCCAGTTTTGTAAGGCAACCAAACAGTACCAAATGCGCCGAAATAGTACCAGACGCACCAAAACATTACTTTAGATCCCAACGGGGGCAGTCGGGTGAGTTTGTTGCGAAAAATTGAAACACGACTTCGTTGCACGAACTTTTGTACCAGTTCGGTCCATTTTGCACTGAGTTTTGTAAGGCAACCAAACAGTCCAATGTGTTTATTGCGAAAAATTATGACGCGACTTCATGGCACAAAATTTTGCACCACTTCGGCCCGTTTTACACCGAGTTTTGTACGGCAACCAAACGGTCCCAAATGCATCCAAATAGTACAAAACACACCAAAACATGAGTTTAGAGTCCAATGGGGTGGATCGGGTGCATTCGTTGCGAAAAATTCAGATGCGACATTGTGGCACAAACTTTTGCACAAGTTTGGCCCGTTTTGCACTTAGTGTTGTAACGCAACAAACTGTCCCAAATGTACACAAAAAGTATGAAATGCAACGATACATGAGGTAAGGGGTCCAATGGGGTGGATTAGGTGCGTTCGTTGCGAAAAATTCCGACACGACTTCTTGGCGCGAACTTTTGCACCACTTCAGCCCGTTTTGCACCGAGTTTTCTAAGGCAACCAAACGGTCCCAAATGCATCCTAATAGTACAATACACACCAAAACATGAGTTTAGTGTCCAATGGAGTGCATCGGTTGCGTTCGTAGCAAAAAATTTCGACGTGACTTCGTGGCACGGATTTTTGCATCAGTTTGGCCCGTTTTGAACTGAGTTTTGTAACGCAACCGAATAATCCAAAATGCACCAAAATAGTATGAAACGCTATGAAACATGACTTTTGAGTCCAATGGGGTGGATTGGGTGTGTTCGTTGCGAAAAATTCTGACATGACGTCATGGCACAAACTTTTGCACCACTTCGGCCCGTTTTGCACCGAGTTTTGTAAGGCAACCAAACGGTACCAAATGCATCCAAATAGTATGAAACGCACCAAGACATTACTTTAGGTCCCAACGGGGCCAATCCGGCGTGTTTGTTGCGAAAAAATTAAGACGCGACTTCGTGGCACGAACTTTTGCACCTGTTCGGCCCATTTTGCACCGAGTTTTGAAAGGCAACCAAACGGTCCCAAATGCATCCAAATTGTACAAGACACTCCAAAACATGAGTTTAGAGTCCAATGGGGTGGATCGGGTGCATTCGTTGCGAAAAATTCAGATGCAACATTACGGCACAAACTTTTGCACAAGTTTGGCCCGTTTTGAACTTAGTGTTGTAACGCAACAAACTGTCCCAAATGTTCACAAAAAGTATGAAATGCAACGATACATGAGGTAAGGGTCCAACGGGGTGGATCTGGTGCATTCGTTGCGAAAAATTCCGACACGACTTCTTGGCGCGAACTTTTGCACCACTTCAGCCCGTTTTGCACCGAGTTTTGTAAGGCAACCAAACAGTCCCAAATGCATCCTAATAGTACAATACACACCAAAACATGAGTTTAGAGTCCAATGGGGTGCATCGGTTGCGTTCGTAGAAAAAAATTTTGACGCGACTTCGTGGCACGAGTTTTTGCATCAGTTTGGCCCGTTTTGAACTGAGTTTTGTAACGCAACCGAATGGTCCCAAATGCACCAAAATAGTATGAAACGCTATGAAACATGACTTTTGAGTCCAATGGGGTGGATTGGGTGTGTTCGTTGCGAAAAATTCTGACATGACGTCATGGCACAAACTTTTGCACCACTTCGGCCCGTTTTGCACCGAGTTTTGTAAGGCAACCAAACGGTACCAATTGCATCCAAATAGTATGAAACGCACCAAGACATTACTTTAGGTCCCAACGGGGCCAATCGGGTGTGTTTGTGGCGAAAAATTAAGAAGCGACTTCGTGGCACGAACTTTTGCACCTGTTCGGCCCATTTTGCACTGAGTTCTGTAAGGCAACCAAACGGTCCCGAATGCATCCAAATAGTACAAAACAAACCAAAACATGAGTTTAGAGTCCAATGGGGTAGATCGGTTTCGTTCATTATGAAAAATTCCGACGCGACTTCGTGGCACGAACTTTTGCACCACGTTGGCCCATTTTGCACTGAGTGTTGTAACGCAACCAAACTCTCCCAAATGCACCGAAATAGTACGAAATGCACCGAAACAAAAGGTTACGATCCCATGGGGTGGATCGAATGGTTTGTTGTGAAAAATTCTGACACGACTTCAGGCACGAACTTTTGCACCACTTCAGGCCGTTTTGCACAATGTTTTGTATGCAACCAAACGGTACCAAATGCACCCAAATAGTACGAAAAGGACCAAAACATTACTTTAGATCCCAACGGGGCCAGTCAGGTGTGTTTGTTGTGAAAAATTAAGACGCGACTTCGTGGCACGAACTTTTGCGCCAGTTCGGCCCATTTTGCACTGAGTTTTGAAAGGCAACCAAACGGTCCCAAATGCATGCAAATAGGACAAAACACACCAAAACATGAGTTTAGAGTCCAATGGGGTGGATGGGTGCGTTCTTTACGAAAAATTCCGACGCGACTTCGTGGCACAAACTTTTGCACCAGTGGCCCATTTTGCACTGAGTGTTGTAACGGAACCAAACTCTCCCAAGTGCACCCAAATATTACGAAACGCACTGAAACATTAGGTTAGGGTGCAATGGCGTGGATCGAATGGTTTGTTGTGAAAAATTCAGACATGACTTCATGGCACGAACTTTTGCACCACTTCACGCTGTTTTGCACCCAGTTTTGTAAGGCAACCAAACAGTACCAAATGCGCCGAAATAGTACCAGACGCACCAAAACATTACTTTAGATCCCAACGGGGGCAGTCGGGTGAGTTTGTTGCGAAAAATTGAAACACGACTTCGTTGCACGAACTTTTGTACCAGTTCGGTCCATTTTGCACTGAGTTTTGTAAGGCAACCAAACAGTCCAATGTGTTTATTGCGAAAAATTATGACGCGACTTCATGGCACAAAATTTTGCACCACTTCGGCCCGTTTTACACCGAGTTTTGTACGGCAACCAAACGGTCCCAAATGCATCCAAATAGTACAAAACACACCAAAACATGAGTTTAGAGTCCAATGGGGTGGATCGGGTGCATTCGTTGCGAAAAATTCAGATGCGACATTGTGGCACAAACTTTTGCACAAGTTTGGCCCGTTTTGCACTTAGTGTTGTAACGCAACAAACTGTCCCAAATGTACACAAAAAGTATGAAATGCAACGATACATGAGGTAAGGGGTCCAATGGGGTGGATTAGGTGCGTTCGTTGCGAAAAATTCCGACACGACTTCTTGGCGCGAACTTTTGCACCACTTCAGCCCGTTTTGCACCGAGTTTTCTAAGGCAACCAAACGGTCCCAAATGCATCCTAATAGTACAATACACACCAAAACATGAGTTTAGTGTCCAATGGAGTGCATCGGTTGCGTTCGTAGCAAAAAATTTCGACGTGACTTCGTGGCACGGATTTTTGCAATCAGTTTGGCCCGTTTTGAACTGAGTTTTGTAACGCAACCGAATAATCCAAAATGCACCAAAATAGTATGAAACGCTATGAAACATGACTTTTGAGTCCAATGGGGTGGATTGGGTGTGTTCGTTGCGAAAAATTCTGACATGACGTCATGGCACAAACTTTTGCACCACTTCGGCCCGTTTTGCACCGAGTTTTGTAAGGCAACCAAACGGTACCAAATGCATCCAAATAGTATGAAACGCACCAAGACATTACTTTAGGTCCCAACGGGGCCAATCCGGTGTGTTTGTTGCGAAAAATTAAGACGCGACTTCGTGGCACGAACTTTTGCACCTGTTCGGCCCATTTTGCAACCGAGTTTTGAAAGGCAACCAAACGGTCCCAAATGCATCCAAATTGTACAAGACACTCCAAAAAATGAGTTTAGAGTCCAATGGGGTGGATCGGGTGCATTCGTTGCGAAAAATTCAGATGCAACATTACGGCACAAACTTTTGCACAAGTTTGGCCCGTTTTGAACTTAGTGTTGTAACGCAACAAACTGTCCCAAATGTTCACAAAAAGTATGAAATGCAACGATACATGAGGTAAGGGTCCAATGGGGTGGATCTGGTGCATTCGTTGCGAAAAATTCCGACACGACTTCTTGGCGCGAACTTTTGCACCACTTCAGCCCGTTTTGCACCGAGTTTTGTAAGGCAACCAAACGGTCCCAAATGCATCCTAATAGTACAATACACACCAAAACATGAGTTAGAGTCCAATGGGGTGCATCGCTTGCGTTCGTAGCAAAAAATTTCGACCCGACTTCGTGGCACGAATTTTTGTATCAGTTTGGCCCGTTTTGAACTGACTTTTGTAACGCAACCGAATGGTCCCAAATGCACCAAAATAGTATGAAACATTACGAAACATGACTTTTGAGTCCAATGGGATGGATTGGGTGTGTTCGTTGCGAAAAATTCTGACATGACGTCATGCACAAACTTTGCACCACTTCGGCCCGTTTTGCACCGAGTTTTGTAAGGCAACCAAACGGTACCAATTGCATCCAAATAGTATGAAACGCACCAAGACATTACTTTAGGTCCCAACGGGGCCAATCGGGTGTGTTTGTTGCGAAAAATTAAGAAGCGACTTCGTGGCACGGACTTTTGCACCTGTTCGGCCCATTTTTCACTGAGTTTTGTAAGGCAACCAAACGGTCCCGAATGCATCAAAATAGTACAAAACAAACCAAAACATGAGTTTAGAGTCCAATGGGGTGGATCGGGTGTGTTCATTATGAAAAATTCCGACTCGACTTCGTGGCACGAACTTTTGCACCACGTTGGCCCATTTTGCACTGAGTGTTGTAACGCAACCAAACTCTCCCAAATGCACCGAAATAGTACGAAATGCACCGAAACAAAAGGTTACGATCCAATGGGGTGGATCGAATGGTTTGTTGTGAAAATTCTGACACGAATTCAAGGCACGAACTTTTGCACCACTTCAGGCCGTTTTGCACAAAGTTTTGTAAGGCAACCAAATGGTACCAAATGCACCCAAATAGTACGAAAAGGACCAAAACATTACTTTAGATTCCAACGGGGCTAGTCAGGTGTGTTTGTTGTGAAAAATTAAGACGCGACTTCATGGCACGAACTTTTGCACCAGTTCGGCCCATTTTGCACCGAGTTTGAAAGGCAACCAAACGGTCCCAAATGCTTCCAAATAGTACAAAACACACCAAAACATGAGTTTAGAGTCCAATGGGGTGGATGGGTGCGTTCTTTACGAAAAATTCCGACGCGATTTCGTGGCACAAACTTTTGCAACCAGTGGCCCATTTTGCACTGAGTGTTGTAACGCAACCAAACTCTCCCAAATGCACCCAAATATTAAGAAACGCACCGATGGTTAGGGTCCAATGGCGTGGATCGAATGGTTTGTTGTGAAAAATTCAGACATGACTTCTTGGCACGAACTTTTGCACCACTTCACGCCGTTTTGCACCCAGTTTTGTAAGGCAACCAAACAGTACCAAATGCACCGAAATAGTACCAGACATACCAAAACATTAATTTAGATCCCAACGGCGCCAGTCGGGTGTGTTTGTTGCGAAAAATTAAGACACGTCTTCATTGCACGAACTTTTGCACCAGTTCGGTCCATTTTGCCACTGAGTTTTGTAAGGCAACCAAACGGTCCCAAATGCATCCAAATAGTACAAAACACACCAAAACATGAGTTTAGGTCCCAATGAGGTCAATTCGGTGTGTTTGTTTGGAAAAATTATGACGCGGACTTCGTGGCACGAAATTTTGCACCACTTCGGCCCATTTTGCACTGAGTTTTGTACGGCAACCAAACGGTCCCAAATGCATCCAAATAGTACAAAACACACCAAAACATGAGTTTAGAGTCCAATGGGGTGGATCGGGTGCATTCGTTGCGAAAAATTCAGATGCGACATTGTGGCACAAACTTTTGCACAAATTTGGCCCGTTTTGAACTGAGTGTTGTACACAAAAAGTATGAAATGCACCGATACATGAGGTAAGGGTCCAATGGGGTGGATCGGGTGTGTTCGTTGCGAAAAATTCTGACACGACTTCTTTGGCGCGAACTTTTGCACCACTTCAGCCCGTTTTGCACCGAGTTTTGTAAGGCAAACCAAACGGTCCCAAATGCATCCTAATAGTACGAAACACACCAAAACATGAGTTTAGAGTCCAATGGGTGGATCGGGTGCGTTCATTACGAAAAATTCCGACGCGACTTCGTGGCACGAACATTTGCACCAGGTTGGCCCATTTTGCACTGAGTGTTGTAACGCAACCAAACTCTCCCAAATGCACCGAAATAGTACAAAATGCACCGATACATTAGGTTAGGGTCCAATGGGGTGTATCGAATGGTTCGTTGTGAAAAATTCTGACACGACTTCATGGCACGAACTTTTGCAGTACTTCACACCGTTTTGCTCCCAATTTTGTAAGGCAAGCAAATGGTACCAAATGCACCCAAATAGTACGAAACCACCAAAACATGAGTTGAGGTCCCAATGAGGTCAATCCGGTGTGTTTGGTGCGAAAACTTATGACGTGACTTCGTGGCACGAACTTTTGCACCACTTTGGCCCGTTTTGCACCGAGTTTTGTACGGCAACCAAACGGTCCCAAATGCATCCAAATAGTACCAAACACATCAAAACATAAGTTTAGAGTCCAATGGGGTGGATCGGGTGCATTCGTTGCGAAAAATTCAGATGCGACTTTGTGGCACGAACTTTTGCTCAAGTTTGGCCCGTTTTGAACTAAGTGTTGTAACGCAACAAACTGTCCCAAATGCACACAAAAAGTATGAAATGCACCGATACATGAGGTAAGGGTCCAATGGGGTGGATCGGGTGCGTTCGTTGCGAAAAATTCTGACACAAATTCTTGGCGCGAACTTGTGCAACCACTTCGGCCATTTTGCACCGAGTTTTGTAAGGCAACCAAACGGTCCCAAATGCATCCTAATAGTACAATACATAACAAAACATGAGTTTAGAGTCCAATGGGGGTGCTTCGGTTGCGTTCGTAGCAAAAAATTTCGACGCGACTTCGTGGCACGAATTTTTGCATCAGTTTGGCCCGCTTTGAACTGAGTTTTGTAACGCAACCGAATGGTCTCAAATGCACAAAAATAGCATGAAACGCTATGAAACATGAGTTTGTGAGTCCAATGGGGTGGATTGGGTGTGTTCGTTGCAAAAATTCTGATATGACGTCATGGCACAAACTTTTGCACCACTTTGGCCCTTTTTGCAACCGAGTTTTGTAAGCCAACCAAACGGTACCAAATGCATCCAAATAGTATGAAACGCGCCAAGACAGTACTTTAGGTCCCAACGGGGCCAATCGAGTGTGTTTGTTGCGAAAAATTAAGATGCGACTTCATGGCACAACTTTTGCACCTGTTCGGCCCATTTTGCACTGAGTTTTGTAAGGCAACCAAACGGTACCAAATGCACCCAAATAGTACGAAACACACCAAAACATGAGTTTAGGTCCCAATGAGGTCAATCCGGTGTGTTTGATGCGAAAAAATTATGACGCGACTTCGTGGCACGAAGTTTTGCACCACTTCGGCCCGTTTTGCAACCGAGTTTTGTACGGCAAACCAATCGGTCCCAATGCATCCAAATAGTACAAACACACAGCAAAACATAAGTTTAGAGTCCATGGGGTGGATCGGGTGCTTTGGGTTGCGAAAAATTCAGATGCGACTTTGTGGCACGAACTTTTGCTCAAGTTTGGCTCGTTTTGAACTGAGTGTTGTAACGCAACAAACTGTCCCAAATGCACACAAAAAGTATGAAATGCACCGATACATGAGGTAAGGGTCCAATGGGGTGGATCAGCTGCGTTCGTTGCGAAAAATTCTGACACAACTTCTTGGCGCGAACTTTTGCACCACTTCGGCCCGTTTTGCAACCGCATTTTGTAAGGCAACCAAACTGTCCCAAATGCATCCTAATTGTACAATACACAACAAAACATGAGTTTTAGAGTCCAATGGGGTGCATCGGTTGCGTTCGTAGCAAATCTTTCGACGCGACTTCGTGGCACGAATTTTTTGCATCAGTTTGGGCCCGTTTTGAACCTGAGTTTTGTAACCCAACCGAACGGTCTCAAATGCACCAAAATAGTATGAAACAGTATGAACACATGAGTTTTGAGACCAATGGGGTGGATTGGGTGTGTTCGTTGCGAAAAATTCTGACACGAATTCATGGCAACGAACTTTTGCACCACTTCACGTCGTTTTGCACCCAGTTTTGTAAGGCAACCAAACGGTACCAAATGTAACCAAATAGTACAAAACACACAAAAACGTGAGTTTAGGTCCCAATGAGGTCAATCCGGTGTGTTTGGTGCGAAAAATTATGACGCGTCTTCGTCGCACGAACTTTTGCACACACTTCGGCCCCGTTTGCACCGTGTTTTGTACGGCAACCAAACGGTCCCAAATGCATACAAATAGTACAAAAACACATCAAAACATAAGTTTAGAGTCCAATGAGGTGGATCGAGTGCTTTCGTTGCGAAAAATTCAGATGCGACTTTGGTGGCATGAACTTTGCTCAAGTTGGCCCGTTTTGAACTGAGTGTTTGTAACGCATCAAAACTGTCCCTAATTCACACAAAAAGTATGAAATGCATCACCGACACATGAGGTAAGGGTCCAATGGGGTGGATCGGGTGCGTTCGTTCCAAAAAATTCTGACACAACTTCTTGGCGCGAACTTTTGCATCACTTCGGCTCGTTTTGTACCGAGTTTTGTAAGGGCAACCAAACGGTCCCAAATGCATCCTAATAGTACAATACACAACAAAACATGAGTTTAGGTCCCAATGAGGTCAATCCGGGTGTGTTTGTTGCGAAAAATTATGACGCGACTTCGTGGCACGAAATTTTGCACCACTGCGGCCCGTTTTGCACCGAGTTTTGTACGGCAACCAAACGGTCCCAAATGCATCCAAATAGTACAAAACACACCAAAACATGAGTTTAGAGTCCAATGGGGTGGATGGGTGCATTCTTTACAAAAAATTCCGACGCGACTTCGTGGCACAAACTTTTCACCAGTGGCCCATTTTGCACTAAGTGTTGTAAACGCACCAAACTCTCTCCAAATGCACCCAAATATTACGAAACACACCGAAACATTAGGTTAGGGTCCAATGTGTGGATCGAATGGTTTGTTGTGAAAAATTCAGACTTGACTTCATGGCACGAACTTTGCACCACTTCAACGCCGTTTTGCACCTATTTTGAAGGCAACCAAACAGTACCAAATGCACACCGAAATAGTACCAGACGCACGCAAAAACATTACTTTAGATCCCAATGGGGCCAGTCGGGTGGTGTTTGTTGCGAAAAATTAAGACACGACTTCGTTGCACGAACTTTTGCACCAGTTCGGTCCATTTTGCACTGAGTTTGTAAGGCAACCAAACGGTCCCAAATGCATCCAAATAGTACAAAAACACACCAAAACATGAGTTTTAGGGTCCCAATGAGGTCAATCCAGTGTGTTTGTTGCGAAAAATTATGACGCGACTTCGTGGCACGAAATTTGCACCACTTTCGGCCCGTTTTGCAACCGAGTTTTGTACGGCAACCAAACGGTCCCAAATGCATCCAAATAGTACAAAACACATCAAAACATAAGTTTAGAGACCAATGGGGTGGATCGGGTGCTTCATTGCGAAAAATTCAGATGCGACTTTGTGGCTAACGAACTTTTGCTCAAGTTTGTGCCCGTTTTGGAACTGAGTGTTGTAACGCAACAAACTGTCCCTAATTCACACAAAAAGTTTGAAATGCAACCGATACATGAGGTAAGGGTCCAATGGGGTGGATCGGGTGCGTTCGTTCCAAAAAATTTTGACACAACTTCTTGGCGCGAACTTTGCACCACTTCGGCCCGTTTTGTACCGAGTTTTTGTATGGCAACCAAACGGTCCCAAATGCATCCTAATAGTACAATACACAACAAAACATAGTTTAGAGTCCAATGGGATGCCATCGGTGCGTTTGTAGCAAAAATTCGACGCGACTTCGTGGCACGAATTTTTGCATCAGTTGGCCCATTTTGAACTGAGTTTGTAACGCAACCGAACGGTCCCAAATGCACCAAAATAGTACAAAACGCATAAACATGAGTTTTGAGTCCCAATGGGGTGATTGGGTGTGTTCGTTGCGAAAATTCTAACATAACGTCATGGCACAAACTTTTGCACCACTTCGGCCCGTTTTGCACCGAGTTTTGTAGGCAACAAACGGTCCCAAATGCATACAAATAGTATGAAACGCACAAGACATTAGTTTAGGTCCCAACCGGGATCAGGTGTGTTTGTTGCGAAAAATTAAGACGCGACTTCGTGGCACGAACTTTTGCACATGTTCGGCCCATTTTGCAACTGAGTTTTGTAGGGCAACCAAACGGTCCAAATGCATCCAATAGTACAACACACCAAAACATGAGTTTAGAGTCCAATGGGGTGGATGGGTGCGTTCTTTACAAAAAATTCCGGCGCGACTTCGTGGCACAAACTTTTCACCAGTGGCCCATTTTGCACTGAGTGTTGTAACGCAACCAAACTCTCCCAAATGCACCAAATATTACAAAACGCACCAAACATAGTTAGAGTCCAATGGCGTGGATCGAATGGTTTGTTGTGAAAAATTCATACGACTTATGGCACGAACTTTGGCACACTTCACCGTTTTGCACCCAGTTTTGTAAGGCAACAAACAGTACCAAATGCACCGAAATAGTAAGACGCACCAAACATTACTTTAGATCCCAATGGGGCCAGTGGGTGTGTTGTTGCAAAAAATAAAGACAAACTTCGTGCACGAACTTTTGCACCAGTTCGGTCCATTTTGCACTGAGTTTTGTAAGGCAACCAAACGGTCCCAATGCATCCAAATAGTACAAAACACACCAAAAACATGAGTTAGGTCCCAATGGGCCAATCAGGTGTGTTTGTTGCGAAAAATTATGACGCGACTTCGTGGCACGAAATTTTGCACCACTTCGGCCCGTTTTGCACTGAGTTTTGTACGGCAACCAAACGGTCCCAAATGCATCCAAATAGTACAAAACACACCAAAAATGAGTTTAGAGTCCAATGGGGTGGATCGGGTGCATTCGTTGCGAAAAATTCAGACGCGACTTGTGGCACAAACTTTTGCACCAAATTTGGCCGTTTTGAACTGAGTGTTGTACACAAAAAGTATGAAATGCACCGATACATAGGTAAGGGTCCAATGGGGTGGATCGGTGTTCGTTGCGAAAATTCTGACATGATTCTTTGGCGCGAACTTTTGCACCACTTCAGCCCGTTTTGCACCGAGTTTTGTAAGGCAACCAAGGTCCCAAATGCACTAATAGTACAATACACACCAAAACATGAGTTTAGAGTCCAGTGGGATGATCGGTTGCGTTCGTAGCAAAAATTTCGACGCGACTTCGTGGCACGAATTTTTGCATCAGTTTGGCCCGTTTTGAACTGAGTTTTGTAACGCAACCGAACGGTCCCAAATGCACCAAATAGTATGAAACGCTATGAAACATGAGTTTTGAGTCCAATGGGGTGGATGGGTGTGTTCGTTGCGAAAATTCCATGACGTCATGGCACAACTTTGCACCACTTCGGCCCGTTTTGCACGAGTTTTGTAAGGCAACCAAACGGTACCAAATGCATCCAAATACGAAACGCACGAAACATTACTTAGGGTCCAACAGGGACAATCAGGTGTGTTTGTTGCGAAAAATTAAGACGCGACTTCGTGGCACGAACTTTGCACATTCGCCCATTTTGCACCTGAGTTTTGTAGGCAACCAAACGGTCCCAAATGCACCAAATAGTACAAACACACCAAAACATACTTTAGAGTCCAATGGGGTGGTGGGTGCGTTCTTTACGAAAAATTCCGACGCGACTTCGTGCAACTTTTGCACCAGTGGCCCATTTTGCACTGAGTTTGTAAGGCAACCAAACTCTCCCAAATGCACCCAAATAGTACAAACACACCGAAACATTAGGTTAGGGTCTAATGGCGTGGATCGAATGTTTGTGTGAAAAATTCAGACATGACTTCATGGCACGAAATTTTGCACCACTTCACCCGTTTTGCACCCAGTTTTGTAAGGCAACCAAACAGTAGCAAATGCATCCAAATAGTACCAGACGCACCAAAACATACTTTAGATCCCAATGGCAGTCGGGTGTGTTTGCGAAAAATTAAGACACGACTTCGTGCACGAACTTTTAACACCAGTTCGGTCCATTTTGCATGAGTTTGTAAGGCAACCAAAGTCCCAAATGCATCCAAATAGTACAAAACACACATGAGGTAAGTCAAATGGGGTGGATGGGTGCGTTCTTTACAAAAAATTCCGGCGCGACTTCGTGGCACGAACTTTTCACCAGTGGCCCATTTTGCACCGAGTGTTGTAAGCAACCAAACTCTCCCAAATGCACCCAAATATTACAAACGCACCGAAACATTAGGTTTAGGGTCCAATGGTGTGGATCGAATGGTTTGTTGTGAAAAATTCGACATGACTTCATGGCACGAACTTTGGCACCACTTCACGCCGTTTTGCACCCAGTTTTGTAAGGCAACAAACAGTCCCAAATGCACCGAAATAGTATACCAGACGCACCAAACATACTTTAGATCCCAATGGGGCAGTCGGGTGTGTTTGTTGCGAAAATTAAGACACGACGTTGCACGAACTTTTGCACCACTTCGGTCCATTTTGCACTGAGTTTTGTAAGGCAACCAAACGGTCCCAAATGCATCCAATAGTACAAACACAAAAACATATTTAGGTCCCCAGGGTCATCCGGTGTGTTTTGTTGCGAAAATTATGACGCGACTTCGTGGCACGAAATTTTGCACTTCGGCCGTTTTGCACGAGTTTTGTACGGCAACCAAACGGTCCCAAATGCATCCAAATAGTACAAAACACACCAAAACATGAGTTTAGAGTCAATGGGGTGGATCGGGTGCATTCGCGAAAAATTCAGATGCGACATTGTGGCACAAACTTTTGCACAAATGGCCCGTTTTGAACTGAGTGTGTAGACAAAAATGAAATGCACCGATACCGGGGTTAGGGTCCAATGGGGTGGATCGGATGTGTTTCGTTGCGAAAAAATTCTGACACGACTTCTTTGGTGCGAACTTTTGCACCACTTCAGCCCGTTTTGCACCGAGTTTTGTAAGGCAACCAAACGGTCCAAATGCACAAATAGTACAATACACACCAAAA